>NC_092343.1:341751181-342059792 GCF_046630445.1 Rutidosis leptorrhynchoides
TGTAGCACTATTCACCAATAGTAATTAGGGGTATTTTCATCATTTCACCTTTTTTTTTTGTCTCCAACGATAAAAGAAGCAACTTTCGTAAAAGAACCAACCCTTCAATATTACCAAAATATGTCGAAAAAAATTTTTATTTTACAAAAAAAGTCAACTAACTTTTTTTTTTCCTTCTTTACTTCCTCAACGATAAAAGAGTCAACTTTCATAAAAGGAACAACTATTTAATGTTACCAAAAGATGTCGAAAAACATTCTTTTTTACAAAATAGATCAACTAACTTTAAAAAAAAAAAACGAACGCTAAAAGAAGCAACTTTCACAAAAGGAACAATCCTTCAATGTTAGATGTCGAAAAAAATTCTTTTTTACAATATAGATCAAGACTTTTTTTTAAACTCGCATTCAAAACAGAGCTCCCGGTACGAAGCGACGGCTACACAACTAGTTTTATCTATATAATAAATATAAATAGTAGAAAAGTACAGCTGGTAATATGCATTAATTAGGCAACGAGCCTCATGCTAATTTTTGGAAAAAAAAAATTGATTTCCTGCTCATTAGAAGTATCAGTTACTTATTTTACTTTTCCAACACCCTCCCTAAGTTTTTTTTTTTTTCTTTCTAGATGCCATTTTTTTAACATTAGTAAATCATTTATTTCAAAGACTCTCATCTTTTGCACGTAACACCCTCCCTAAAGTTGAATAGTAGAATTTTCAATATTCAACTTACTCAATACTTCTTTGGTGAATAGTATTCCCTTTGTGAAAATATCTGTTAGTTGGTCTTCTCATTTGACATATGGAAGAGATATTATTTCTCCTTAAGCTTTTCCTTAAAGAAGTGTGTCAATTTCAACAAGCTTTAAAAGAGATCACAAAGAATAAATGGACAAAATTTCATTTTTCGTCCCTAAACTTTACATTAAATTTGACTTCATGTTCTTTTTCTTTTTTTTGTGCATCTCTCGTCCTTAATGTATCACAATTGTACATCCCTCGTCCTCCCGTCTACTTTCTGTCTATTTCAACCGTTTGTTCAGTCATGTACAAAGCATGTGAGGGTACTTTAGTCTTTTTATATTATTTCTTTTCTTTATTATTTAACTTATATTTTCATTATTATCCTTATCATCTCATATTAATCATTCCCAAATTAAAAACCCTAATTTTATACTTAACCAAACCTGAAGATAAAATACCAGAAAAGTATGTAGAATACCTCTCCATTGTTCTTCATATTTAACCTTCAAAATCACAACCAAAATACCAGAAAGTATGTAGAATATCTCTCCATTGTTCTTCATATTTAACCTTCAAAATCACCACCTAAACCGTCTAAAATTATGGCTGAGACCACCATCAAACCGAGCCTTCGCATTGAGGTTTAAGTGTATTTTCGATTATATCTTCTTCTTTATTTGTAGATCTGAGAATTATTGAAAATCCATTTTCACTTGTAGATATCAAGTCATCTTAGGTCGATCCACACCAAAAGAAGTCACCAATTACATATCTTTGTTGATATTACTAGCATATGACGAGTTTTTCTAGATTTATGGTATTCTTGTATATTTTTTTCTAACTTTTGTTTCTATATCTAGTTAAAAAATACAGTATTTTTTTATTTTCTTATTTTCATATTCTAAGGATTTTAAGGCAATACTTGTCGAAATAGAAGCTAGAATTCCACTTTTCTTTTTATATTCCGTTGTACTGTATTCAATTTGGGTTTATAATATTTACGAGTATCTTATATCATGTTGTATATTCTATTTCAGATCTGAAAGAATGATGCATGAGGTATGGATGGATGGACAAAGAAGAAATATAAGCCAGTAATTAACGGTCCCTGAGGTGGCCGGAAAGTGGTTCCGGTGATGTTGGTTTTGATGATGATGGTTCTGGCGGCCACTAGATCTGAATACGATGGTGGTTTTGGTTGATGATTTGCAACAGCTAACCATTGTTTTATTATATTTGATGGTGATTTTGGTTGCAATTATATTTTTTTTCATTTATGTTTTTAAGATCTAATGGTGGTGTATTCGGTTTCATTTAATTTGGATTCTTGTTTTTTTAAAAGAGATTAAAATGGTAAATAAAAATGTAAATTGATGAAAATACCCTCACATGCTTAGCACGTGACTACACCTAACGGCTGAATTTGACAGGAAGGACGAGGGATGTACAATTGTGATGCATTAGGGACGAGGGATGCACAAAAAATAGAAAAAGGACATGGAGTCAAATTTGAAATAAAGTTCAGGGACAAGGAATGAAATTTTGTCGAATAAATGTGAGGATTATATACCCTAACTCGTATATTTAAAACCATAATCATCTCACATGTCTTGTAGCTCATGTGGTGTTGGTCAAATAAAGTCAAAGTTGGTCAACGTCATACTAGTTCCCGACTTGACATGCTTACTAGACTACCGCCTTTTACAACTTTGCTCACAATCTGGTTCAACGATTACCAACTCTAGTGGCTAGGCAAAGAGGACTATAAATTCTTGTCACCATTTTGTCAAGCGGAAGGTGTCACCATTGGCCCAAAGAACATATGTGCCTTTTTGTATGTGTCATTGCTAACACATCCTTCAAATGTTCTTCTTCTGACTGTATACGTAGCCTCCATTCAGTTGCATCATTTAGACTCGAAGCATAATCACAAAACACCTACACTTAATATGTTTACGTTCGGACCATAACGCAAGGAGGTCTAAGAATATAACTAGCATAGTTTTAGGCCAACGAACCTCGACATTATCTTTGTTAATATAATTGCCTTTTAAATGCTTTTTGGTTATAAGGCATAGCTATAAGCCTTCTACTTTCAGTTTTTGTCTATACTCCAAATTAGTATAAGATTAGATTGGGAAGCATGTAAGGAATTGCTGTAGCAAAATTGATTTGGAGTTTAAGAAATACTCTTGTATCCCAAATTTTATTCATTTATTTCAGCTTATTTTGTCTCATCTTAAATCTAATTCACTGACAGTGTGTTGCATTTAGGAGATGCTCCATTTAACAGGTATGCAATTTTTTACTTTATAGCTCTAAAGATATAATTTCAGTAGAACATTAGATATCACCTCTTCTTGAAGGTGAATTTCTTGTTGCCAGGTGCTCAAAGAGGAACACAAAGGGTAAACATAGAGGTTGTTATGATGTTATTTCGAACAATTGGCTTTTAAAACATTTGTAATCTCCCACTTACCCTCTAGCTCCTTGCTAGAGGTTTTTTGTTTAATAGTGAAATAAGAAGATTTTATATTATATACTCTATAATTTTTTAAAAGTTAAAAATTAAAGTATTTGACGACCGTTGTAACATTTTATTTGTTACTTGTGAGAAGCGTTGCAATTATATCATCTTTTATCATATCATCTTTTAAAACATTTGTAATCTTTAAACCCATCAAATGTGATAGTGGATGGTTTCCAAAATTACACATATCTACAAGAAGCAGCAAAATCAGTAATCTAGTAAGCCACACCTAATGAGAAAATAATCACAACGGACAATCTACAAAGCGGAAACAAACTCGTTTGACCGATACTTTCCCGACCCGTATGAACCCGTGAAGATGCTAACAAACAAGCTATACCAAATTCAACCCAAATCAGTAGCTAAACAATACCAAATCAGTAGCAAATCAGTAGCTAAGCAATAATCAAGCACACACAATACACATGAGACTTTTTACATGGAAAACCCCTCAAAATCGAGAGTAAAAACCACGGGACTCGTAAGCCACTTAAACTTCACTATCATCAACAAGGAGAACAATACAATAGGTCTTCTCTAGATCATCTATAGGTATACAACATCATCATACTCTTGAACTACAACAATCAACAAGTATATGAACAACCTAAAAGACAAAAAGAGGAATTATCTCACCCAAAAACTGCTCTCTGTTCCAGCAGCAAAATCACGACCTACAGACCTCTTTAGACAAATTCAACGGTTGAAAATGTTGGCCCTGATGTCAGGAAGACACAGTCTAAAATTGAAGAAGATTCAAAGGTCGGATCTCCGGGGATCGTCGATTTACTGGGCTGCTGTACATAAAAACGGGAATTGAGGTTTTCACTCTATTTCTTGATTTATCTCTCTGATCTCTCTGCTTTTTGATAATGAAAACCAGCTGCACACTTGGAGTTTAAAATGCCTAGGATGCTTGACCAAGTCAACAAGCATTTTGGGCCTAAATTTGTTGGGCTTGGAACATTGGGCTAAAACTTCCACATAAATGGAAACCAAATAAAAACCCAACAAATCTCCCCCTTTTCAATTATGAGGAAGGGATCGCCATCCCGGCGATCGAGCAACATACCTTAAGCTTCTCACTTGCTAAAGCCTCTGTGAACATGTCGGAACCATTTTCATCGGTATGAACTTTCTCAAGTTCAAACAAACCATCTTCAAGTCGTTCTCTAATCCAATGATACCGCACATCAATATGTTTTGTCCGCTTATGATACATAGAATTTCTAGCCAAATGAATCGCACTCTCAATATCACAAAGAACCACATATCGTGATTGCTTAAACCCAAGGTCTTGTAGAAACCTTTTCATCCACAATAGTTCTTTGCACGCTTCTGTTGCTGCCATATACTCAGCCTCGGTCGTAGACAATGCAACACACTTTTGTAGCCTTGATTGCCATGAAACCGCTCCCCTTGTGAAAGTCATCAAATATCCAGAAGTGGACTTCATATTATCTTTGTTTCCTGCCATATCTGAGTCTGTATAACCAACAAGCATCGGCTCTTCATTTCCAAACGTGATACCCAATTTTGAAGTACCTCGTAAATATCTCATAATCCATTTAACTGCTTCCCAATGCTTCTTACCCGGATTTGACATAAACCGACTAACAACACCTATCGCATGAGCTATATCAGGCCTAGTACACACCATAGCATACATCAAGCTACGAACCGCTGAAGCATATGGAACTTTATCCATCTCCTCAACATCCTCCTTTGAAGAAGGGAAATCTCTATCTGTTAGCTTAAAGTTGTTAGTAAGAGGGGAACTAACCACTTTAGCATTCTCCATGTTAAATCTACTAAGCACCTTTTCAATATATTGCTCTTGTGATATATGTAACGTCTTAGCACCTCTATCTCTAGAAATCTGAATGCCAAGAATCTGTTTTGCTGGTCCCAAGTCTTTCATAGCAAAAGAATTGCTCAATTCTCACTTCAACTGCGCAATTCTTTTAATATTTTTACCAATAATCAACATATCATCAACGTATAACAACAATATGATGAAATCATCATCACCAAACCTCTGAAAGAAAACACAATGATCTGAAGTTGTCTTTCGGTAGCCTTGCTTTCCTATAACCGACTCAAACTTCTTATACCACTGTCTCGGTGCTTGCTTCAACCCATATAGACTTTTCTGAAGTCTACAAACATAATTTTCTTTACCCTTAACTCGAAAACCTTCAGGTTGCATCATGTAGATTTACTTATCCAAATCACCGTGAAGAAAAGCAGTTTTGACATCCATATGTTCAACCTCAAGATCAAGACTAGCAGCTTACCCAAGAACCACTCGAATAGATCCCATCTTCACGACTGGAGAGAAAATCTCATCAAAATCAATACCCTTTTTCTGGCTGAATCCTTTAACGACTAACCTAGCTTTGTACCTTGGTTGTGAAGTAAGCTCATTTGTCTTTACTTTGAATACCCATTTGTTTCTCAAAGCTCTTTTGCCTTTAGGTAACTTCACCAACACATAAGTATTGTTCTCATGTAAGGAATTCATCTCATCTTGCATAGCTTCACCCCACTCTTTCTTATGCTCATCTTTCATTGCTTCTGAATAACACTCTGGCTCTCCCCCATCAGTGAGTAATGCATACTCATCAGCAGAATATCTAACAGAAGGATGACGGTCTTGAGTAGACCGCCTAAGTGGGACAAATGGGGGCACATCTGGTACTGGAATCTCTACCTGCTCCGGAGCATCACCAACATCAGTACCATGTTCATCATTCTGAACATCATCTCCAACATGTTGTGGAGTAACTGGATCCAAATCAACAAGAGCAGTACTAGGTTGAGGAACTAAATCTGTCTTCTCAACATCTTTTAACATCTGATCTTCTGTAAAAACAACATCTCGGCTTCGTACAAGTTTCTTCTGAACTGGATCATATAACCTGTACCCAAAATCATCTTCTACATAGCCGAGGAATACACATGGCTTAGTCTTCATATCAAGCTTTGACCTCTCATCTTTGGGAACATGAACAAAAGCTTTACATCCAAAAACTCGTAAATGACGGTAAGAAACATCTTTGCCGCTCCAAACCCTATTAGGAACATTAAAACGCAAAGGAACACAAGGGGTTAGATTAATAATATGAACTGCCGTTGATAATGCTAAAAACGAACATATATTTCATAGTATTATTCCTCAAGAAAGACAAGCTTTTAGTTGCAATTGTTCTATTTACAAGTGATATTCGTTTAAATATTAAAAGGTGAAGACAAAAGACAGATTCGACGAATTGAAGACGCAAACGACCAAAAAGCTCAAAAGTACAAAATACAATCAAAGAGGTTCCAATTATTGATAAGAAACGTCTCGAAATTACAAGAGTACAAGATTCAAAACGCAAAGTACAAGATATTAAATTGTACGCAAGGACGTTCGAAAATCCGGAACCGGGACCAGAGTCAACTCTCAACGCTCGACGCAACGGACTAAAAATTACAAGTCAACTATGCACATAAATATAATATAATATTTAAATAATTCTTATAATTATTTATATATTATATAAATAATAAAAATCCGTCGGCAAGAAAGACTCCAAAGTTGGTGAGCTGGAATTTCAAACTCCGCGACTCGCGGAGTTTGAAGGCAAAAAATGCCGCGAGTCGCGGAGATTACCTGGACGAAAATTCCTATAAAAGCAAACGAATTCTGATCATTTTCAAAAATATAATTCAATCTCTCTCTATATATGTATACGTAAATATATTTATATTTATATTTTAATTTTAATTTTAATTATAATTCTAATAATAAGGGTATGTTAGCGAATGTTGTAAGGGTGTAAGTCGAAATTCTGTCCGTGTAACGCTACGCTATTTTTAATCATTGTAAGTTATGTTCAACCTTTTTAATTTAATGTCTCGTAGTTAAGTTATTATTATGCTTATTTAATCCGAAGTAATCATGATGTTGGGCTAATTACTAAAATTGGATAATTGGGTCTTGTACCATAATTGGGGTTTGGATAAAAGAACGACACTTGTGGAAATTAGACTATGGGCTATTAATGGGTTTTATATTAACTAAACAATACCTTGTTAATTTAATATACAAACTTATAATTCGACGTATTTATATATAACCACATACGCTTGACTGGGTACGGTGGACGGGATATCTATAAATACCAATAATTATTCATTTTACCGGACACGGAACTGGATTAATAGTTAATAGAATTGTTGAAACAGGGTGAATTACATTCAAGGGTAATTGGTGTAATTGTTAACAAAGTAGTAAAACCTTGGTTTACACGCAGTCGATAACCTGGTGTATTCATTAAACAAAGTATTAAAACCTTGTTACAATTCGAATCCCCAATTAGTTAGAATATTTGACTTCGGGAATAAGAATAATTTGCCGAAGGCTTTCGCTCTTTATATTTATGACTGATGGACTATTATGGACAAATCCGTATGGACATATTAAATAATCCAGGACAAAGAACAATTAACCCATGGGCATAAAACTAAAATCAACACGTCAAACATCATGATTACGGAAGTTTAAATAAGCATAATTCTTTTATTTCATATTTAATTTCCTTTATTTTATATTTAATTGCACTTCTAATTATCGCACTTTTATTGTTATTGTATTTAATTTCACTTTTTAATTATCGCAAGTTTATTTTATCGCATTTTTATTATTCGCAATTTCATTATCGTTATTTACTTTACGCTTTAAATTAAGTCTTTTATTTATTTAATATTTTACATTTGGTTTTAACTGCGACTAAAGTTTTAAAATCGACAAACCGGTCATTAAACGGTAAAAACCCCCCTTTATAATAATAATATTACTTACATATATATTTGTATTTTTATAAAAGTAAACTAATATAGCGTTAAGCTTTGTTTAAAGATTTTCCCTGTGGAACGAACCGGACTTACTAAAAAACTACACTACTGTACGATTAGGTACACTGCCTATAAGTGTTGTAGCAAGGTTTAAGTATATCCATTCTATAAATAAATAAATATCTTGAGTAAAATTGTATCGTATTTAATAGTATTTCCTGCTAAAATTTAATAGTATTTTATACCCCTTAGCTTTAACTATCAAGTATTTTTGGCGCCGCTGCCGGGGAACTCTTAAACGGCGAAAGCGCAACGCTAAATATTTTTAAAAAAAAAAGATTTTTTTTTTAGTTTACTTTTATTAAAATTCACTTTTGTAAAAATACGTTTTTAATTATTCGAAAATATAAAAAGAAAACAAAATTTTATATATTTTTTTAAGATTTTGTTAAATATTTAAGTTTTATAAAGTTTCTTTATTTTTATTTTATAAAAATATAAGTTTTATTTAAGTATTTTGTGTTTATTTAAAATATAAAAAAACCGAAAAAAAATTAATTAATATATATATAAATCTATTTTTAAAAACTATAAAGTAGTTCTATTTTTATTTTAGTTTTTAAATATAAGTTTTTATTATATAAATATTTTTATTTAAACAGAAAATATAAAACAGAAAAAAAAGGTCGAATTAAAAAAATTACCTGAGTTTAATTTTGGAACCCCGCGACTCGCGGAGTTTGCAGCTTCGAGAACCGTGACTCGCGGAGCCATCTGACACAGCTGACCAGAAGCCCTAATCTGCATTTAATACGGGGTATTTATTATTATTATTAACTTTAAACCTAATTAGGTTATTTATATTAAATTAATTAATTTAGTTTTATTTATTATTTGTATTATTTAGTTTAATTAGTTTAATTAAATTATAAAATTAATAGTTTAATAAGATAAATAATATAAAAATAATATTTTTATAAAAATTGTAATTTTTACAACTTATTGTAATTTTTATATTTTGTCCCTTTTTAATTGTTTTAGCGTAATATTTGTATTTTTCGCTAGTTTTTAGTTTTAAACTTAGTTTTTGCCATAGTTATATTTTTATTTCTAGATTTTTAGACTTTGCCGTAAAATCCCTTAAGTGCCTTTTCTTTAGACTAAGATTTAGGTACTTTAGAATTTTGCGACGCCTTTTTAAGTTTTAGTTTCTTTTTAAGATATTGCCATTTGGGATATAGTTTTTCTTGTAAGCTTTAATATTTTTAGACACCTTTTACTATGTATCAATTATCATTCCAATTAGTAATCTCAATTTGCGATTATAATTTTAAGTTAGTGATAGTAATAAGGTTGGGTTAGTCTAGTGTTTTTAAGTTCTATAAGTCACTCTTTTTCTTTCTTATTTTTATTTTTCGATCTTTTTCCGACACGCTCTTTTTCTTTCTTATTTCTCGCTATTCTAGTTTTTAGGACATAGATTTTTATTCTACTTCTTATCTAAATTTCTTAAAATTACGAAAATTTATTTTAAGTAGTTAAATTGATAGACATCAAAATTTTCTGGTTCGTAGTAATAGTTGGATTTGTACGTGGACCGGGTTATTGGAGCCAAACAGTCCTCAATTATATTGAGACCAAACGAATCCTGCCCCTCTGCTGCATCTTTTGGCTATTCGAAACATGGGCAAAATCAGAAAAGTCTATTGATTGGATAACTTATATAATTTTTCTTTCCTTTTTAAAAAACTAATAGGATATTCAGTGAATGCACCGAGCAAGACGTTCACCACCTTTTGTACGTTCACCACCTGTAACTAGATCAAGACATTTAGCAAATATTACCGCCGTTGATTTTTCTTTAGAATCGTCATCCAGTCGACCAAGTACTCCAGTTCAAATTTTCGATAATCCATTTTTTGAACCCGACCTCACAATTGAGAATCCGAAGAATATTCAGGGACGATTCATAGATCCTGAACCATTAAATTTTCATCCGGAACCACCAATCATTCAAACAGAGATTGTTGAGGAACGAACCATTAAATCAGAATCCTCTAGTGATTTCGATTCAACAAATTCAATTATGGAGAATCTGGAACCTTTAAGTATGGAAGACCGAATGAGAGCTAAACGCACTGGCCAAGGTCACGCAATTACTCATCCAGACATTAATGCGCCAGATTATGAAATCAAAGGACAAATTCTACACATGGTGACTAATCAATGCCAATTTAGTGGTGCGCCGAAGGAAGATCCAAATGAACATCTTCATACCTTTAATAGGATCTGCACACTATTTAAAATCCGAGAAGTGGAGGATGAACAGATATATCTCATGTTATTTCCCTGGACTTTAAAGGGAGAAGCCAAAGATTGGTTGGAATCGTTACCTGAAGGGGCGATTGATACATGGGACGTTTTAGTTGAAAAATTTCTTAAACAATTCTTTCCGGCATCTAAAGCCGTAAGACCTAAAGGAGAAATTGTTACGTTCACACAGAAGCCAAATGAAACTCTATATGAGGCGTGGACTAGATTTGGAAAGTTTTTGAGAGGATGTCCGCAACATGGTTTAGACACCTGTCAAATAGTACAAATATTCTACCAAGGATGCGACATCACTACAAGGAAAGACATCGATATAGCAGCTGGTGGTTCCATTATGAAGAAAACCGAAACTGATGCTTATAAAATTATTGATAACACTGCTTCCCACTCACATGAGTGGCATCAAGAAAAAGATATCGTCAGATCATCTAAAGCAGCTAGAGCCGATTCTAGCCATGACTTAGATTCCATTTCCGCAAAGATAGATGCTGTCGAGAGACGAATGGAAAAGATGACTAAGGATATTCACTCAATACGAATTAGTTGTGAGCAGTGTGGAGGACCACATTTGATAAAAGATTGTCTCAGTATTGAATTAACAATGGAACAAAGAGAGAATATTTCATACATAAACCAAAGGCCTGGAAATAATTATCAGAATAATTATCAACCGCCAAGACCTATTTACAATCAAAATCAGAACTATAACCGAAATATTCCATACAACAACCAACAAGGTCCTAGCAATCAACAAGTATCTAACAATAATTACAATCAGCAAAGACCTAATTTTCAAAACAAACCACCACAACCCGATGATAAAAAGCCGAATTTAGAAGATATGATGACGAAGCTAGTTGAAACTCAAACGCAGTTTTTCACATCTCAAAAACAAACTAATGAACAAAATGCTCAAGCATTCAGAAATCAACAAGCTTCTATTCAAAACTTGGAACAAGAAGTAAGTAACCTAGCAAGGTTAATAGGTGAAATAAAATCGGGAAGTCTACCTAGTGATACAAATGCTAACCCCCAGAATGAAACAGCTAAAGCCATTACCACAAGAAGTGGTACAACACTTAAACCACCTGAAATACCTGTAACTTCTGATGAAGCTATTCCTACTCCACAAGAACCACAACCTGATCAAGATAAGGAAAAAGAACCGGTAGTTGAGAAGGTTAATGAAGATAACACAGTTAAGGCTAAACCTTATGTTAAACCATACCAACCACCACTTCCTTACCCGAGTAAAATGAAAAAAGAGAAACTTGAAGCCGAGCAATCCAAATTCTTGGATATGTTTAAACAGATAAATGTAAATCTTCCTTTCATTGATGTGATTTCAGGAATGCCTAGATATGCTAAATTCTTGAAAGATCTGATCTCAAATAGAAAGAAAATGGAAGAACTCTCGGCTGTTACTATGAATGCTAATTGTTCAGCAGTGCTGTTGAATAAGATACCAGAAAAACTATCTGATCCAGGAAGTTTCACAATTCCATGTTTTCTGGGTAGTCTTAGTTCAATAGAAGCATTGGCAGACTTAGGTGCTAGTATAAATTTAATGCCGTTTTCACTATACGCTAAACTAGACCTTGGAGAATTGAAACCAACAAGAATAAGCATACAACTAGCCGATCGATCAATAAAATATCCTAGAGGGATAATGGAGAACATGCTAGTTAAAGTCGGTACTTTAGTATTTCCAGTAGATTTTGTTGTTCTGGACATGGAAGAAGATTCTCAAGTTCCTCTCATATTAGGAAGAGCATTCTTAAACACGGCTAAAGCAATGATAGACGTGTTCGGTAAGAAATTGACCCTAAGTATAGAGGATGAGAGTGTTACCTTTTCAGTTGATAGAGCAATGCAACAACCACAATCTGCAGATGATACATGTTATTATATTCAAACTATAGATGCACATGCAGAATTATTAGAAGAATTTCCAGAATTACAAGGAACAGGAGAATGTTCTTTAGGAGAAGGAACTGAACCAATTGATGAAGTTGAAATGTTAGCTACACTTATAGCTAATGGATATGAACCAACAACAGAAGAAATTCAAATGCTAAAAGAAGAAGACAGATATCGATATAAATCATCGATAGAAGAACCTCCGAAATTAGAGTTAAAGCCACTTCCAAACCATTTGGAGTACGCTTATTTACATGGTGAATCTGAATTACCTGTAATAATATCGTCTTCTCTTACTGAAAATGAGAAATCACAACTCATTTCTGTGTTGAAAGCTCATAAATCAGCAATTGCATAGAAGATTCATGATATTAAAGGAATAAGTCCTTCGTATTGCACACATAAAATCCTTATGGAAGAAGGTCATAAAACGTATGTGCAACGCCAACGAAGACTAAATCCTAATATGCAAGATGTAGTTAAGAAAGAGATTATTAAACTGCTAGATGCAGGTTTGATATATCCAATTTCTGATAGTCCATGGGTAAGCCCAGTTCAATGCGTGCCTAAGAAGGGTGGCATGACTGTCATTACAAATGAGAAAAATGAGCTTATTCCTACTAGGACTGTAACAGGATGACGTGTGTGTATTGATTATAGAAAATTAAATGACGCCACCAGAAAAGATCACTTTCCCTTACCTTTCATTGATCAAATGTAGGAAAGATTAGCCAGAAATAGTTACTATTGTTTTCTTGATGGATTTTCCGGATATTTTCAAATTCCAATAGCACCCGAAGATCAAGAGAAAACCACATTCACGTGCCCTTATGGTACTTTTGCTTACAAACGCATGCCATTTGGACTTTGCAACGCCCCTGCAACCTTTCAAAGGTGTATGATGGCGATTTTTCACGACATGATAGAAGAATGCATGGAAGTTTCCATGGATGACTTTTCAGTCTTCGGTGATACATTTGAAACATGTCTAGCTAATCTTGAACGAATGCTTATTAGATGCGAACAATCAAATCTAGTTCTTAATTGGGAGAAATGCCATTTCATGGTTAAAGAAGGCATCATTCTTGGACATAAAATTTCAAAAGAAGGAATTGAAGTGGATAGAGCTAAAGTAGATGTAATTGCTAAACTTCCACATCCCACCAATATTAGAGGAGTTAGGAGTTTTCTAGGGCATGCCAGTTTTTACCGACGTTTCATAAAAGATTTTTCTAAAATTGCCACTCCTATGAATAAACTCCTAGAAAAGGATGCTCCATTCATCTTTTCAGATGAATGCATCAAATCTTTTAATATTCTTAAAGAGAAACTTACTAATGCGCCGATCATGATAACACCAAATTGAAATCTAACGTTTGAACTAATGTGCGATGCAAGTGATTTTGCAATGGGAGCCGTTTTAGGACAAAGGATTGAAAAACGATTTCAACCTATATATTATGCTAGTAAGACGTTACAAGGAGCACAAACGAACTATACAACTACTGAAAAAGAACTCCTTGCTATTGTCTTTGCTTTTGACAAATTTCGTTCATATCTCGTTCTAGCAAAAACGGTGGTCTATACCGACCATTCTACTCTTAGATACCTATTTTCAAAACAAGATGCCAAACCAAGATTAATCCGTTGGATCTTACTCTTACAAGAGTTTGATATTGAAATCCGAGATAAAAGAGGAGCTGAAAATCTCGCCGCTGATCATCTTTCTCGTCTTGAAAATCCCGAATTAGAAGTTCTAAATGAATCGGCCATACAAGACAACTTTCCTGATAAATATCTATTGAAGATAGATTATAATGAAATCCCATGGTTTGCAGACTATGCAAATTACTTAGTTTGTGGATTCCTTGAAAAAGGATTATCGTACTAAAAACGAAAGAAATTCTTTAGTGATATAAAACACTATTTTTGGGAAGATCCACATCTGTTTAAAAGTTGTCCCGATGGAATAATACGCCGATGTGTATTTGGAGATGAAGCTAGTAAAATTTTAAACCATTGTCACACAGGACCAACAGGAGGGCACTATGGGCCTCAACTAACAGCAAAAAAAGTTTACGATGCTAGATTCTATTGGCCTACAATTTACAAAGACGCACACCTTCTTTGCAAATCCTGTGATGCTTGTCAAAGGGCCGGAAAAATAAGTCAACGTGATGAAATGCCACAAAATGTCATCCAAGTATGTGAAGTATTTGACATTTGGGGTATTGACTTTATGGGTCCATTTTCAAAATCTCATAATAATCTCTATATTCTCGTAGCCATTGATTATGTATCTAAATGAGCGGAAGCACAAGCTCTCCCAACTAACGATGCACGAGTTGTAGTCAACTTTTTAAAACGTCTTTTTGCAAGGTTTGGAACACCGAAAGCTTTAATAAGTGATCGGGGTACTCATTTCTGTAATAATCAACTTGAGAAAGTTCTTAAAAGATATGGAGTAACTCATAAAATTTCCACCGCATATCATCCACAAACAAGTGGACAAGTTGAAAATACCAACCGAGCTTTAAAACGTTTTCTAGAGAAAACCGTAGAATCAAATCCGAAGGAATGGTCCATTAAATTGGAGGATGCACTCTGGGCTTTTAGAACAGCTTACAAAACTCCAATTGGAACCACACCTTTTAAACTCGTCTACGGAAAAGCATGTCATCTTCCAGTAGAAATTGAACACAAAGCATTTTGGGCTTTGAAGACATGTAATCTTGATTTACATGAAGCCGAACGTCTACGATTAAGTCAACTAAACGAATTAGAAGAATTAAGACATGAAGCATACGAAAATTCGTTAATCTATAAAGAAAGAACGAAGAAATGGCATGATAAAAGAATCAGAAGTTCAAAAGAATTTAAAGAAGGAGACAGAGTTCTTCTTTTCAATTCACGATTCAAGCTATTTCCTGGAAAATTGAAATCAAGATGGTCTGGACCATTCATAGTCAAAAGAGTTTTCCCATACGGAACGATAGAATTAATAAATTCAAATGGAATTGAATTTAAAGTTAATGGTCACAGAGTTAAACATTACATACATGGTCCGATGGAAGTTGACAATGAAGTTAATCACAATTTCGATACCACAGCTAACTAAGTGTGGGGAGAATCAAGTCTTTAAAGGATAATATGTATTTCTGTTAGAGTTAGATTGTCTGTTTTCGTGTAGTTCTCGAAAATGGAACCCGAATGGTCTTCCCCTAGCAGACCCTAAAGAACTAGTCTTCTCCCCCCATTCTGAATTTTTATTTTTTTAGGTTTTTACGAAATGAAGACTGCCTGTGAACTAAACCATGGTCTAATGCTGCACGCTTTGATCACTAAACGTAATAATGACATACTACCGAGTGAAATAGGAGAAAGATTGGACGGAGTAAGAAAAGAATCCAGATGCGAAGATAATAAGTTACAATTTGGTAAAGGAAAATCAAAATCCGCAGCGAAAAGAAGAGCACGACACCTAGAAAGATGTCACAAATGCGAAAAATGGTCACATGGAGGTAAATGTTCAAATAATCAAACCTATTCAAATACCGAATTTGTTACTTTATGCAGAGACGGACCGTTCATATGTTTAGAAGAAAAAACACTGAATGCTCGAGGTTACGCCTATGTAGCCATGGAAAACCAATTAAACCGACTATCTTATGAGTGGGATAGATCGTATAACTAAGAATACTATCTCACAGGTAAGTCTGTACAGTTTTTTTTATTTTTATTTTTATTTTTAACCTTTTGATAATAAACGCTAATTTGTTCGCTATAAAGTATTAAATTGGTATTGAATAAAATTAGGTTTGGCGACCGAAATTATTGATATCATACAAAAATTTATTACATCACTGCGAAATTTAACGTTTATTCTTAAGGTATAAATATCTTTAATCAATCAACCCAAAATATTTCAAAAATTCGTCATGAGTTAAATTAGGTCTTGAAACCGAAATTACTTTACCGAAAAGAGGGGCGCATATTTTTGATAATATTTGATTGATTAAAGTGGGATAAAAAGCCAAAAAAGATTTTTAATTTTATTTTTACCATGTTTTTAAAATTAATATATAAATCTTAAATTAATATTGTAAACTTTGTAAAAACAATATATTTAAAATTGTAAAAATTTGAAAAATTTAATATAAGTTTGGTGTGAATTTATAATATGAATTTTTAAATTAAGTTTGGTGTGAATTTTTAATTTTTAAAATATGAATTTTTAATTTTATGCATTTCAAATTTTAAGTTTAGTGTGCATTTTTAATATTAATTTTGAATTTTATGTATTTTTAATTTAAGTTGGTGTGAATTTAAAAACAAAAATTTACTTTATCTCATTAAGTTAAAAATATGATTTTTAAAATTCGTCGTAAGTTGAAGACTAGGTCTTTGAACCGAAATTGCTTTACCCGAGGGAGAGACGAGAACTTTTATTATCATTATTTTTAATCTTATTGAATTAAAGTATGACAAAAATATTAAAAAACCAAAAATCTTAGCTTTTAAAACAATCGCTACAAAAAGACAAATTTTAAAATTTTGTCGAAGGACGGACTAGGACATCGATCCGAAACGACCTCATCCTAAATAACAAGGGAAACAAAATTTTAAAATTAATTATTTAATTGTTTTAATTAGTATAAGATATATTATAAAAAAAAAATACAAACTCCGCGACTCGCGGAGTTTGAAGGGTCAAACACCGCGACTCGCGGAGGGACCAAAACCCAGAAAAAAATAAAAACGTAATTAGATCAGTATCCTCACTCCCCACACCAAAAACTGCGAAAATAACACCCGAAAAAACCCGAAAAAACACCCCCAAATTCACAATTTTTGACCGTTAATCATCAAATCTTTTACTAAAATCATGTTAAGAAGGATGCTATCAAGGAATTACTCAAGAAAAATGGTAAATTTCTACACCTAAACACCATTTAATCCGAAAATTAGTGTTCTTGAGCAATTTTATACCCAATTTGATTTGATGCTTTTTAGTGTAATTATGCTTAAATTGTTTATGTATTATGCTTGTATAACCTAGATTAATGCTATTTAACATGATTAGAAGACTTAAACTTCAAATTTTGAGTAATCTAGGGTTTGTGTTCTTGAGCAAATTTGGGGCTTTTTGATATAAACAGGTTATGGCCGATTTTTGTCATGAATTGTTGCTAAATTAAGTAGTGTAACATGTTTAGGTAGTTAAATGATCCAAACTTTGAGCCTAAACATGATTTTGAGAATTAAAGTGGACTTTTTCAAGTCTAAAATTCATGAACTTGATTTTTGAGAGATAATGCCATTTGAAACTTGTTTAATTGCTAGTAATGATTATTTTGACATGTTATTTGAGTTGAATGCTTATGAACTTGGCGAACATTTTCGTATATGCTTATTTGAAAAAGTGTAGATTTGATGAAAATATGAAAATGAGCTTAAGTTTGATATAAATTGATCATGTCATTGTAATTATTTTGATTGGTGATTTTGCTGACACTAATGCATATTTAGATGCACAAAAATTGTGTTTGATGTGTTTTGCAGACTGAAAGGGGTGAATCTTCATCCCAAGCTTGCAATGCTCCTGCTGAGAATGCGGAACAACAGGAGGTGGATAACTACTACAAACAAGATATACCTCATCCAGTCATGACATTTTCTGATATGCACTTGGAAGATTTGCACCCGAACCTGAGATTTGACAGACTTTGGATAGATTATCCAAAATACCAAAGGGGTTTGCATACTCTTCATTCTAAAGTTATTAAAGTACCTAGGGTCATAGAATGGGGACCATTAGAAGCTGTAGAATTGGCCGGGCCAATTAGGGAATTACTTGCACAGAGGTATGGTAATTCTACTTTTAACGATTGGGTACGGTTATTCAACATGCGTAGACCTGTATATAAAGTATGGTGTGAAGAATTATTGTGTAGTATAGAATTAAATGATCGGGTAGCTAGTTTAACCGATCGATCTTTTATTAGATTTTTGTTAGGAGGTTCGATGCGCCACATGTCTTTACTAGACATGGCTCAGGCTTTACGTATATATACGCCTGAGGAGTTGGCATCTGCCGATTGTAGAGGGTTGATACTAAATGGTAGGAAGATAGATGAGAATTTTGATACACATGGTGTATGGAGTCAAATGACTAGCCATCACCGATTCAAATGGGGAAATTACTCTTATTTGGATATAGATAGAGCAGAGTTAAGAGTAATTCATAGGTTTTTAGCTAATTCGATTACACAAAGAGGTAAGAACAAGGAAAAGGTAAATGAACAGGATTTATTTTACCATATGTGTATTCGAGACCCACAAAGCGCTGTAAGTATACCTTATTGTGTGGGTTATTATTTATCAACTATGGTTAGGGGGATGAGACCGCATAGCATAATAGGAGGTGGTATATTTATTACTTTGATTGCTGAATATCTCGGTGTGGATATAAGTCGGGGGGGGGGGATTACTAATCGAAGAACCAGAACCCCGAGATACAATAGGTTTAAATTTATACCATGGTGCGAAAGTTTTGAAGAGGCGAAATAACGCCGCAGTACGATATAATGGTAGACATCCACAGGTTGAGAGAAACCAACAGCAAGGTAATGTAGGAGGGGGAAATGAAATGGCAGAAATGCAAAGGTTTATAGCTTCACAAGAGTATGAAAATGCTAGACATAGAGCATTTGAAGATTGGCAAGTTCATCAAAACCAAATCATAGCTTATTGCCAACATATAGGTAGAAACTATATTCCTACTCCATCGCCCATATTCCCTCCCTGGTCTATAGAGATTCAACCACCGTATCCTACGTATAACCCAGCCGAAGCATTTTATAGCACATATGGTTATGCATGGAACCCCTACTGGTATCAGTATCATCCCTAGTCTACTTAGTTTTATTTATTTTGTAATTTGTAATGTTGATACATTTAATACTTATGTTAATATTGTAATAGTTTTTATAATTTTATAACTTTTATTCTTAGATTTTAATAATTTTTGAATGTGGGGTAATATACCAAACTTCAAAAATATGTATATATGTTTGCAGTTATCTTATGTACACAACAGGGTAAAACAACGCATTTTCAAAGACTGGCATTAAGTTCAGCAAAAGCAACTAATTTTGACGACAAGATGCAAAATATATGTGAAATAACAACAAGACGGAATGAACAAATGATATGCACCATTTATCATTCAGCAAACAAACGCCAATATATTTGGAAACTTTGGTAAAATTTAATCATTTTCACACAAATCACCCTCAATAATTTAAATTGTTACTGATTTCTTGCAAATGAGGGCATTGCAAGATCTTAAGTGTGGGAAGGGGTTAAATTCTTTCGGATTTTAAAATTTTTACTTTATACACTTGGTTACCATTAAAAATACTAGTAAAGCAGTAGTTGTATTAGAATCTAGTGCTCTCTGATAATAAAGAACAACCCTAGTCTTATATACTGACTACCCAATGCTAGTAAAATTTAAAAAAAAAAAAAATTTCAACTAAATGAACTCAAAATCATGTTTATACATATTTATGAACGATAAAACTAGGTGTTAACACCGAAATTATTGTTACCTTGGAAAGGACATAAATTGAGAAACAAACCAAAATGTTAGAATTCATTTAAAATGGAATAAAGGACAATAAAAAGGAAAATAAAAGCCAAGTGTGGGAAAAATTACCAAGTTATTTTAAACATATGTCAAATATTTCTGTAACAAATAACTGAAAATACTTTTGCTTTGGACTAAACTAAACTGTTTTACCCGATGAAAGAAAAGAAGAGATGGATCTACACGATGAATCAATTCCATCATTAAAAGGAAGTAAAGTCTTCCGAAAAAGAAACGCGCTTCTTGATTTAGGTCAAGAAGTTGTCGTCCAGACCAGCTGTAGGTTGACGAAAAATCTAGAAAAGTCATCACTAAAATCAGCAGGAAATCCACGGATCTCAGCATTAAACAGGGTCGCCAAGTGGTCAGATTTATCCTAACCATGAGAAGGATTTATCTCGTACAATGGGGGGCACCGTGCAAATTAGCTGGATAAGACTAATGAATCAGATCCCTAGAAAGGATAATCTCCTTAAAAGATCAAAAATCAGCTTTTAAGCCTGATATTACTCAATCCTTGAGATTGACCTTAAAGATTGAGAATTACAAACTCATGGAATTCAATGATATCTAAACTCGAGCCTGAACGAGAAAATATTTTGATCAAAATTACAAACCGATTTGTTTTCTAAAAACCCATTTTCAATGCGTTCATTACCATTGAACGTAAAATCTTAAGAATTCACCTGGAATTCATTAGGTCACCTGAACCAAATCGGGTGTCAACCGTAAGAACGGTGGTTGCATAGCATGGTCAAAGACAGGACCTTGTGCCAGAACGGAAAATTATAAGGGTGAGCTTTACTATTGCTCCTACCAAGGATAGTAATTGCATCCGACACGTTATAGACCATAATTAAAAGCATGTCAGGGGACATTGCCTTAACAGTTGCTTGTTCAACGCTTTCCTTTACAACCGGACGGTAGTTTACCGAAAGGTAATATACGGGACAAGTAAACTGGACGTGTTACTTTCCAAATACAAGGTTAGCAAGTGGGTGACACAAAACCATAAGTTTTGAGCTAAAATTTTCAAATCTGAAACCCACCAAACCCACAAAAATAATTTGCAAACACCGGTGAAGGGTTATTCCGGAAAACTTATCTAGGGTAAAAACTAGATTTAATTTTCAAAAGATCAAATGTTTTCATAAAGATCCAATTTCCTTAATGGATCTAAATTTTATAGTCATGTGGGACTGTAAACCATATCGTTACTACCATTGTTTATACCGCCGTAAAGAAACCACTGATGTACAAAGTGGGAAGAATAAAGAAGTGATTCTAGTATTTCAAGACTATATTGCTTGAGGACAAGCAACGCTCAAGTGTGGGAATATTTGATAATGCTAAAAACGAACATATATTTCATAGTATTATTCCTCAAGAAAGACAAGCTTTTAGTTGCAATTGTTCTATTTACAAGTGATATTCGTTTAAATATTAAAAGGTGAAGACAAAAGACAGATTCGACGAATTGAAGACGCAAACGACCAAAAAGCTCAAAAGTACAAAATACAATCAAAGAGGTTCCAATTATTGATAAGAAACGTCTCGAAATTACAAGAGTACAAGATTCAAAACGCAAAGTACAAGATATTAAATTGTACGCAAGGACGTTCGAAAATCCGGAACCGGGACCAGAGTCAACTCTCAACGCTCGACGCACCGGACTAAAAATTACAAGTCAACTATGCACATAAATATAATATAATATTTAAATAATTCTTATAATTATTTATATATTATATAAATAATAAAAATCCGTCGGCAAGAAAGACTCCAAAGTTGGTGAGCTGGAATTTCAAACTCCGCGACTCGCGGAGTTTGAAGGCAAAAAATGCCGCGAGTCGCGGAGATTACCTGGACGAAAATTCCTATAAAAGCAAACGAATTCTGATCATTTTCAAAAATATAATTCAATCTCTCTCTATATATGTATACGTAAATATATTTATATTTATATTTTAATTTTAATTTTAATTATAATTCTAATAATAAGGGTATGTTAGCGGATGTTGTAAGGGTGTAAGTCGAAATTCTGTCCGTGTAACGCTACGCTATTTTTAATCATTGTAAGTTATGTTCAACCTTTTTAATTTAATGTCTCGTAGCTAAGTTATTATTATGCTTATTTAATCCGAAGTAATCATGATATTGGGCTAATTACTAAAATTGGGTAATTGGGCCTTGTACCATAATTGGGGTTTGGATAAAAGAACGACACTTGTGGAAATTAGACTATGGGCTATTAATGGGTTTTATATTAACTAAACAATACCTTGTTAATTTAATATATAAATTTATAATTTGACGTATTTATATATAACCACATACGCTTGACTAGGTAAGGTGGGCGGGATATCTATAAATACCAATAATTATTCATTTTACCGGACACGGAACTGGATTAATAGTTAATAGACTTGTTGAAACAGGGGTGAATTACATTCAAGGGTAATTGGTGTAATTGTTAACAAAGTAGTAAAACCTTGGTTTACATGCAGTCGATAACCTGATATATTCATTAAACAAAGTATTAAAACCTTGTTACAATTCGAATCCCCAATTAGTTGGAATATTTGACTTCGGGAATAAGAATAATTTGACGAAGGCTTTCGCTCTTTATATTTATGACTGATGGACTATTATGGACAAATCCGTATGGACATATTAAATAATCCAGGACAAAGAACAATTAACCCATGGGCATAAAACTAAAATCAACACGTCAAACATCATGATTACGGAAGTTTAAATAAGCATAATTCTTTTATTTCATATTTAATTTCCTTTATTTTATATTTAATTGCACTTCTAATTATCGCACTTTTATTGTTATTGTATTTAATTTCACTTTTTAATTATCGCAAGTTTATTTTATCGCATTTTTATTATTCGCAATTTCATTATCTTTATTTACTTTACGCTTTAAATTAAGTCTTTTATTTATTTAATATTTTACATTTGGTTTTAACTGCGACTAAAGTTTTAAAATCGACAAACCGGTCATTAAACGGTAAAAAAACCCCATTTATAATAATAATATTACTTATATATATATATATATATATATATATATATATATATATATATATATATATATATATATATATTTGTATTTTTATAAAAGTAAACTAATATAGCGTTAAGCTTTGTTTAAAGATTTTCCCTGTGGAACGAACCGGACTTACTAAAAAACTACACTACTGTACGATTAGGTACACTGCCTATAAGTGTTGTAGCAAGGTTTAATTATATCCATTCTATAAATAAATAAATATCTTGAGTAAAATTGTATCGTATTTAATAGTATTTCCTGCTAAAATTTAATAGTATTTTATACCCCTTAGCTTTAACTATCAGCCGTATTTAAAGCCTCACCCCAAAAGGAATCAGACAACTCTGCATGTGAAAGCAAACATCTAACTCTCTCAACCAAAGTTCTGTTCATCCTCTCTGCTAAGCCATTCAACTGAGGTGTCTTTGGTGGAGTCTTTTGATGCCAAATACCATTCTCCTTACAATAAGCATCAACTCTGCCAATGTATTCACCGCCATTATCAGTCCGAATACACTTGAGTTTCTTCCCCGTTTGCCTTTCAACTAGTGTATGAAATTCCTTAAACTTTTCAAATACTTGATCCTTTGACTTTAAGGTATAAACCCACACCTTCCTGAAATGATCATCGATGAATGTAACAAAGTAGGAACATCCACCAAGTGTCCTAGTCTTCATAGGCCCACAAACATCCGAATGCACTAGATCAAGTATGTTCTCCATTCGAAAAGGAGAATGACTCTTAAACACAACTCTGGTCTATTTTCCTGCCAAACAGTGAGAACACTTACTCAGATTAATATCATTAACACCTGACAATACATTCTTCTTAAACAAGATAGACATCCCCTTTTCACTCATGTGGCCAAGTCTTTTATGCCACAACTCAGTAGAATCAACATTGTCCACTGCGTTAACAATGTTCTGGATGATCTTCGGACGCGTGATGTATAATCTTGAGTCTTTCTTGCCTCTTCCCACTATCATAGAACCAAGAGTTATTTTCCAAATACCATTACCAAAACCGTTATAATAACCATCATCATCAAGAATGCCTGTTGAAATAACATTAAGTCTCATATCCGGAACATGTTTTACATTATCCAAAACCAACTCCATTCCCGTGTCAAATTTCAAACAAACATCTCCAATACCAACGATCTTTGATAACCGGGCATTACCCATCCTAGCAAATCCATAGTCACCTGGAGTGTAAGATGAGAAGTGATCTCTACAAATTGCAACATGACATATAGTGTAGTGACCCGAACTTTTCCATGGTTATATATATTAATTGAGATTGATATTTACATGATTAGATGTTTCCAACATGTTAAGCAATCAAACTTGTTAAGACTTGATTAATTGAAATAGGTTTCATATAGACAATTGACCACCCAAGTTGACCGGTGATTCACGAACGTTAAAACTTGTAAAAACTATATGATGACATATATATGGATATATATATATATATATATATATATATATATATATATATATATATATATATATATATATATATATATATATATATATATATATATATATATATAGTTAACATGATATTATGATAAGTAAACATATCATTAAGTATATTAACAATGAACTACATATGTAAAAACAAGACTACTAACTTAATGATTTTTAAACGAGACTTATATGTAACGATTATCGTTGTAAAGACATTTAATGTATATATATATATCATACTAAGAGATATTCATACATGATAATATCATGATAATATAATAATTTAAAATCTCATTTGATATTATAAACATTGGGTTAACAACATTTAACAAGATCGTTAACCTAAAGGTTTCAAAACAACACTTACATGTAACGACTAACGATGACTTAATGACTCAGTTAAAATGTATATACATGTAGTGTTTTAATATGTATTTATACACTTTTTAAAGACTTCCATACACTTATCAAAATACTTCTACTTAACAAAAATGCTTACAATTACATCCTCGTTCAGTTTCATCAACAATTCTACTCGTATGCACCCGTATTCGTACTCGTACAATACACAGCTTTTAGATGTATGTACTATTGGTATATACACTCCAATGATCAGCTCTAAGCAGCCCATGTGAGTCACCTAACACATGTGGGAACCATCATTTGGCAACTAGCATGAAATATCTCATAAAATTACAAAAATATGAGTAATCATTCATGACTTATTTACATGAAAACAAAATTACATATCCTTTATATCTAATCCATACACCAACGACCAAAAACACCTACAAACACTTTCATTCTTCAATTTTCTTCATCTAATTGATCTCTCTCAAGTTCTATCTTCAAGTTCTAAGTGTTCTTCATAAATTCTACAAGTTCTAGTTACATAAAATCAAGAATACTTTCAAGTTTGCTAGCTCACTTCCAATCTTGTAAGGTGATCATCCAACCTCAAGAAATCTTTGTTTCTTACAGTAGGTTATCATTCTAATACAAGGTAATAATCATATTCAAACTTTGGTTCAATTTCTATAACTATAACAATCTTATTTCAAGTGATGATCTTACTTGAACTTGTTTTCGTGTCATGATTCTGCTTCAAGAACTTCGAGCCATCCAAGGATCCGTTGAAGCTAGATCCATTTTTCTCTTTTCCAGTAGGTTTATCCAAGGAACTTAAGGTAGTAATGATGTTCATAACATCATTCGATTCATACATATAAAGCTATCTTATTCGAAGGTTTTTTACTTGTAATCACTAGAACATAGTTTAGTTAATTCTAAACTTGTTCGCAAACAAAAGTTAATCCTTCTAACTTGACTTTTAAAATCAACTAAACACATGTTCTATATCTATATGATATGCTAAATTAATGATTTAAAACGTGGAAACACGAAAAACACTGTAAAACCGAATTTACGCCGTCGTAGTAACACCGCGGGCTGTTTTGGGTTAGTTAATTAAAAACTATGATAAACTTTGATTTAAAAGTTGTTATTCTGGAAAAATGATTTTTATTATGAACATGAAACTATATCCAAAAATTATGGTTAAACTCAAAGTGGAAGTATGTTTTCTAAAATGGTCATCTAGACGTCGTTCTTTCGACTGAAATGACTACCTTTACAAAAACGACTTGTAACTTATTTTTCCGACTATAAACTTATACTTTTTCTGTTTAGATTCATAAAATAGAGTTCAATATGAAACCATAGCAATTTTATTCACTCAAAACGGATTTAAAATGAAGAAGTTATGGGTAAAACAAGATTGGATAATTTTTCTCATTTTAGCTACGTGAAAATTGGTAACAAATCTATTCCAACCATAACTTAATCAACTTGTATTGTATATTATGTAATCTTGAGATACCATAGACACGTATACAATGTTTCGACCTATCATGTCGACACATCTATATATATTTCGGAACAACCATAGACACTCTATATGTGAATGTTGGAGTTAGCTATACAGGGTTGAGGTTGATTCCAAAATATATATAGTTTGAGTTGTGATCAATACTGAGATACGTATACACTGGGTCGTGGATTGATTCAGGATAATATTTATCGATTTATTTCTGTACATCTAACTGTGGACAACTAGTTGTAGGTTACTAACGAGGACAGCTGACTTAATAAACTTAAAACATCAAAATGTATTAAAAGTGTTGTAAATATATTTTGAACATACTTTGATATATATGTACATATTTGTTATAGGTTCGTGAATCGACCAGTGGCCAAGTCTTACTTCCCGACGAAGTAAAAATCTGTGAAAGTGAGTTATAGTCCCACTTTTAAAATCTAATATTTTTGGGATGAGAATACATGTAGGTTTTATAAATGATTTATAAAATAGACACAAGTACGTGAAACTACATTCTATGGTTGAATTATCGAAATCGAATATGCCCATTTTTATCTCTATGTATGGGATGTATATTGAAATATGAAATCTTGTGTTCTATTATTATGATTTGATATATATAGGTTAAACCTATAACTCACCAACATTTTTGTTGACGTTTAAAGCATGTTTATTCTCAGGTGAATACTAAGAGCTTCTGCTGTCGCTTACTTAAATAAGGACGAGATTTGGAGTCCATGCTTGTATGATATTGTGTAAAAACTGCATTCAAGAAACTGATTTCGATGTAACATATTTGTATTGTAAACCATTATGTAATGGTCGTGTGTAAACAGGATATTTTAGATTATCATTATTTGATAATCTACGTAAAGCTTTTTAAACCTTTATTTATGAAATAAAGGTTATGGTTTGTTTTAAAAATGAATGCAGTCTTTGAAAAACGTCTCATATAGAGGTCAAAACCTCGTAACGAAATCAATTAATATGGAACGTTTTTAATCAATAAGAACGGGACATTTCAGTTGGTATCCGAGCGTTGGTCTTAGAGAACCAGAAAATTTGCATTAGTGTGTCTTATCGAGTTTGTTAGGATGCATTAGTGAGTCTGGACTTCGACCGTATTTTCTTTAAAAATGATTGCTTAACATTTTTGTTGGAAACTATATATTATTAACATGTATATATTATGTGATATATTAATCTCTTAACATGTTTGATATTGTGTGATAGATGTCTACCTCTAGCACAAATCCCATTGACTCACCTAATAATAACGAAGAGTCGAATATATATTGAACTGATTCACAAGTTCCCGAAGAAGAACCGGAAGAAGAATTAGAACCGGAAGAAGAATCAGAACCGGAAGAGGAGGAACCGGAGGAGGAAATAGAACCGGTGGGAGAAATAATAAAACGGTTAAGTAAAAGAAAATCCTCAACCAACCGACCAAGGTTAATTATGGTCAATGGTGTTTCCGCCAAGGAAGCAAAATATTGGGAGGATTACCAATTCTCCAATGAATCGGATTCCGACGAGAATTCTGATGATGTTATAGAAATTACCCCAACTGAATTTAAAAAGGCAAAATAAAATAATAAAGAAAGGGCATAAAAATAGAGAAATCTAATTTCAACCCCGATGAACTTTATATGTATCGTCAACCCCCGAAGCCCTTAAGTTGTAACAATGACCCGAGAACCTCTAAACCACCAGGTTTTTCTAAACCTTTGTGGAAAACGACAACTCGTATTAGGGGAACATCATATATCCCTAGAAACTTGGCAAAACGAACCAAAACTGAAGAAGAAGAAATGAGCGAGTCGGAATAAGATAGTTGTATTCGTGTGGTGTAATATATAGTGTGCTTATGCTTTATGATATATGTAAAAATTGCTTGTATTAATAAGTATTTTTTTTATGAATCTAACTCTTGTCTATTTTACAGTATAAAAACACAAAATGGATAGACAACCCAATATTTTAAGAGACCTACCTGGAGACATGATTGATGAAATCTTGTCTAGAGTCGGTCAGAATTCTTCGGCACAACTATTTACGGCAAAATCAGTTTGTAAGACATTCGAAGAACGTTCCAAGAATGTCTTGGTTTATAAGAGACTTTCGTTTGAAAGATGGGGGATATCACATTGGGAAACCCATAAATTACGATGTGTTTACTTTGACGCATATATTGCGGGGAACCCAAATGCTATTTTACGCAACGGGTTAAGAAATTATTTTGACTCAATGTATCCGAATATAGGACTTCATGATTTAGAAAAAGCGGCTAACATGCAACATAAAGAAGCATGCTATGCTTACGGGTTAGTAATGTTCGCTTCTCACCAAAGTGAGAAAAAGAACATCGGGCTACAACTATTAAACAAAACGTTCCCACAAGTGACGGAGTTGGTAATTGGGGTAAGAAATGAGGTTTTTAGGTTATTACGAGACTGTTGGTCATTACGTAACCCTCGTCCCTTTGACGACGTTACAACACGCTGTCTTATCAACGGCCATAACAGTTATGTTCCACAGGACCAAGGATGGGAAGTAGTCCTAGTAAAACCAGAATGCATGACTTGTTTCTGGACGCATGAATTACGTGTCTTTATTGCCTTTGCTGAACGACTTGTGTACTAGCTAGAATTATCTTCACAACTATCTTGTATCAAAGTTATTGTGTGCTATATTTCATGCTTTATGTAAAATAAGCGGTATTGTAAGTTTGTAAAATATTGTATAAAAGTTTGAACGCGAAATATTATTATAATCAGTTTTTCATATAGAATTGTAGTAGTTGAATTGTATATTAGCTACTAAGTATGAACTTAACGGGTAGGTACTACCCGAATTTAAACTTATAAAACGCTAATATGAAGAAAAAGCTTTTATAAATGAGTTCATATTATGCTACGAAATACTATTAACTACTCTTAATATTCTGTATGATTAACTTATTCCATTTGACTATTTTGAAGGAAATGGCACCGACTACTCGACACACCGTGAATATGAATGAAGAGGAATTCCGTACTTTTCTAGCTTCAAACATAGTCGCAGTACAGGCTGTGCTACATACCAACAATAACCTTGGATCTAGCAGTACAGGAAATCGTGTAAGATGCACCTACAAAGAATTCACTGCCTGCAAACCTTTGGAATTTGATGGA
The DNA here is from genome assembly GCF_046630445.1 of Rutidosis leptorrhynchoides. NCBI lineage: Eukaryota > Viridiplantae > Streptophyta > Magnoliopsida > Asterales > Asteraceae > Rutidosis > Rutidosis leptorrhynchoides. The sequence continues at coordinate 341,780,793 of NC_092343.1, forward strand.
ACCGAAGGACCGATCGGATTGAAACGGTGGACCGAGAAGGTCGAATCGGTGTTTGCCATAAGTAAGTGTACTGAAGAGGACAAAGTGAAGTACACTACGCATACCTTCACAGGTTCTGCGTTAACATGGTGGAATTCCTATCTAGAGCAAGTGGGACAAGATGATGCGTACGCACTACCGTGGTTAGCATTCAAGCACTTGATGAACGAGAAGTACCGTCCCAGAACCGAGGTCAATAAGCTCAAGACAGAACTTAGAGGGTTACGAACTCAAGGATTTGATATTACCACGTACGAAAGACGATTTACAGAATTGTGCCTATTGTGTCCGGGAGCGTTTGAAGATGAGGAAGAGAAGATCGACGCGTTTGTGAAAGGATTACCGGAAAGAATCCAAGAAGATATAAGTTCACACGAGCCCGCCTCCATACAACAGGCATGTAGAATGGCTCACAAACTAGTGAACCATATTGAGGAAAGAATTAAAGAACAGACGGCTGAAGAGGCCAATGTGAAGCAAGTCAAAAGAAAGTGGGAGGAAAACGGTGATAAGAATCACCAATACAACAACAACAGCAATTACAATAATAATCGCAACAATTATCCCAACAATCGCAACATCAATCGCAACTACAACAAACGGCCCAACAACAACAACAACAACAACAACAACAACAACAACAACAACAACAACAACAACAGCAACTACAACAATCATCCCAACAACAATAACAACCGCAACAATAACAACAATCAGAAGCAGCTATGCCAAAGGTGTGAAAAGTATCACTCGGGGTTCTGCACCAAATTTTGCAACAAGTGTAAAAGAAATGGTCATAGCGCGGCGAAGTGTGAGGTCTACGGACCAGGGGTTAACAGAACGAAAGGAACAAATGGTGTCGGAACGAGTAATGGCGGAGCAAGTAGTGTCGGAGCAAGTTATGCCAATGTAGTTTGTTATAAATGTGGAAAACCGGGCCACATTATTAGAAATTGCCCGAACCAGGAGAACACGAATGGACAAGGCCGCGGAAGAGTTTTCAATATTAATGCGGCAGAGGCACAGGAAGACCCGGAGCTTGTTACGGGTACGTTTCTTATTGACAATAAATCTGCTTACGTTTTATTTGATTCGGGTGCGGATAGAAGCTATATGAGTAGAGATTTTTGTGCTAAATTAAGTTGTCCATTGACGCCTTTGGATAGTAAATTTTTACTCGAATTAGCAAATGGTAAATTAATTTCAGCAGATAATATATGTCGGAATCGAGAAATTAAACTGGTTAGCGAAACATTTAAGATTGATTTGATACCAGTAGAGTTAGGGAGTTTTGATGTGATAATCGGTATGGACTGGTTGAAAGAAGTGAAAGCAGAGATCGTTTGTTACAAAAATGCAATTCGCATTATACGAGAAAAAGGAAAACCCTTAATGGTGTACGGAGAAAAGGGCAACACGAAGCTACATCTTATTAGTAATTTGAAGGCACAAAAACTAATAAGAAAAGGTTGCTATGCTGTTCTAGCACACGTCGAGAAAGTAAAAACTGAAGAAAAGAGCATCAATGATGTTCCCGTTGCAAAAGAATTTCCCGATGTATATCTGAAAGAATTACCGGGATTACCCCCACATCGATCCGTAGAATTTCAAATAGATCTTGTACCAGGAGCTGCACCAATAGCTCGTGCTCCTTACAGACTCGCACCCAGCGAGATGAAAGAACCGCAAAGCCAATTACAAGAACTTTTAGAGCGTGGTTTCATTCGACCAAGCACATCACCGTGGGGAGCTCCTGTTTTGTTTGTCAAGAAGAAAGATGGTACATTCAGGTTGTGTATCGACTACCGAGAGTTGAACAAACTTACCATCAAGAACCGCTACCCACTACCGAGAATCGACGACTTATTTGATCAACTACAAGGCTCGTCTGTTTATTCAAAGATTGACTTACGTTCCGAGTATCATCAAATGCGGGTGAAAGAATATGATATTCCAAAGACTGCTTTCAGAACACGTTACGGTCATTACGAGTTTATGGTCATGCCGTTTGGTTTAACTAATGCACCAGATGTGTTCATGAACCTTATGTACCGAGTGTGTGGACCATACCTTGACAAGTTTGTCATTGTTTTCATTGATAACATACTTATTTACTCAAAGAATGACCAAGAACACGGTGAACATTTGAGAAAGGTGTTAGAAGTATTGAGGAAGGAAGAATTGTACGCTAAGTTTTCAAAGTGTGCATTTTGGTTGGAAGAAGTTCAATTCCTCGGTCACATAGTGAAAAAGAAGGTATTAAGGTGGATCCGGCAAAGATAGAAACTGTTGAAAAGTGGGAAACCCCGAAAACTCCGAAACACATACGCCAGTTTTTAAGACTAGCTGGTTACTACAGAAGGTTCATCCAAGACTTTTCCAGAATAGCAAAACCCTTGACTGCATTAACGCATAAAGGGAAGAAATTTGAATGGAATGATGAACAAGAGAAAGCGTTTCAGTTATTGAAGAAAAAGCTAACTACGGCACCTATATTTTCATTGCCTGAAGGGAATGATGATTTTGTGATTTATTGTGACGCATCAAAGCAAGGTCTCGGTTGTATATTAATGCAATGAACGAAGGTGATTGCTTATGCGTCTAGACAATTAAAGATTCACGAACAAAATTATACGACGCATGATTTGGAATTAGGCGCGGTTATTTTTGCATTAAAGACTTGGAGGCACTACTTATATGGGGTCAAAAGTATTATATATACCGACCACAAAAGTCTTCAACACATATTTAATCAGAAACAACTGAATATGAGGCAGCGTAAGTGGATTGAATTGTTGAATGATTACGACTTTGAGATTCGTTACCACCCGTGGAAGGCAAATGTGGTAGCCGACGTCGTGAGCAGAAAGGACAGAGAACCCATTCGAGTAAAATCTATGAATATAATGATTCACACTAACCTTACTACTCAAATAAAGGAGGCGCAACAAGGAGTGTTAAAAGAGGGAAATTTAAAGGATGAAATACCCAAAGGATCGGAGAAGCATCTTAATATTCGGGAAGACGGAACCCGGTATAGGGCTGAAAGAATTTGGGTACCAAAATTTGGAGATATGAGAGAAATGGTACTTAGAGAAGCTCATAAAACCAGATACTCAATACATCCTAGAACGGAAAAGATGTACAAGGATCTTAAGAAACATTTTTGGTGGCCAGGTATGAAAGCCGATATTGCTAAATATGTAGGAGAATGTTTGACGTGTTCTAAGGTCAAAGCTGAACATCAGAAACCATCAGGTCTACTACAACAACCTGAAATCCCGGAATGGAAATGGGAAAACATTACCATGGATTTCATTACTAAATTGCCAAGGACTGCAAGTGGTTATGATACTATTTGGGTAATAGTTGATCGTCTCACCAAGTCAGCACACTTCCTGCCAATAAGAGAAGATGACAAGATGGAGAAGTTAGTACGACTGTATTTGAAGGAAGTCGTCTCCAGACATGGAATACCAATCTCTATTATCTCTGATAGGGATGGCAGATTTATTTCAAGATTCTGGCAGACATTACAGCAAGCATTGGGAACTCGTCTAGACATGAGTACTGCCTATCATCCACAAACTGATGGGCAGAGCGAAAGAACGATAAAAATGCTTGAAGACATGCTACGAGCTTGTGTTATTGATTTCGGAAACAGTTGGGATCGACATCTACCGTTATCAGAATTTTCCTACAACAACAGCTACCATTCAAGCATTGAGATGGCGCCGTTTGAAGCACTTTATGGTAGAACGTGTAGGTCTCCGATTTGTTGAAGTGAAGTGGGGGATAGACAGATTACTGGTCCGGAGATAATACAAGAAACTACCGAGAAAATCATCCAAATTCAACAAAGATTGAAAACCGCCCAGAGTCGACAAAAGAGCTACGCGGACAGTAAAAGAAAAGATATAGAGTTTGAAATTGGAGAAATGGTCATGCTTAAGGTTTCACCTTGGAAAGGCGTTGTTCGATTTGGTAAACGGGGAAAACTAAATCCAAGGTACATTGGACCATTCAAGATTATAGATCGTGTCGGACCAGTAGCTTACCAACTGGAGCTACCTCAACAACTCGCGGCTGTACATAACACTTTCCACGTCTCAAATTTGAAGAAATGTTTTCCTAAAGAAGATCTCACTATTCCGTTGGACGAAATCCAAATCAATGAAAAACTTCAATTCATTGAAGAACCCGTCGAAATAATGGATCGTGAGGTTAAGAGACTTAAACAAAACAAGATACCGATTGTTAAGGTTCGATGGAATGCTCGTAGAAGACCCGAGTTCACCTGGGAGTGTGAAGATCAGATGAAGAAGAAATACCCGCATCTATTTTTAGAAGATTCGTCAACACCTTCAACAGCTTAAAATTTCGGGACGAAATTTATTTAACGGGTAGGTACTGTAGTGACCCGAACTTTTCCATGGTTATATATATTAATTGAGATTGATATTTACATGATTAAATGTTTCCAACATGTTAAGCAATCAAACTTGTTAAGACTTGATTAATTGAAATAGGTTTCATATAGACAATTGACCACCCAAGTTGACCGGTGATTCACGAACGTTAAAACTTGTAAAAACTATATGATGACATATATATGGATATATATATATATATATATATATATATATATATATATATATATATATATATATATATATATATATATATATATATATATATAGTTAACATGATATTATGATAAGTAAACATATCATTAAGTATATTAACAATGAACTACATATGTAAAAACAAGACTACTAACTTAATGATTTTTAAACGAGACTTATATGTAACGATTATCGTTGTAAAGACATTTAATGTATATATATCATACTAAGAGATATTCATACATGATAATATCATAATAATATAATAATTTAAAATCTCATTTGATATTATAAACATTGGGTTAACAACATTTAACAAGATCGTTAACCTAAAGGTTTCAAAATAACACTTACATGTAACGACTAACGATGACTTAACGACTCAGTTAAAATGTATATACATGTAGTGTTTTAATATGTATTTATACACTTTTGAAAGACTTCCATACACTTATCAAAATACTTCTACTTAACAAAAATGCTTACAATTACATCCTCGTTCAGTTTCATCAACAATTCTACTCGTATGGACCCGTATTCGTACTCGTACAATACACAACTTTTAGATGTATGTACTATTGGTATATACACTCCAATGATCAGCTCTTAGCAGCCCATGTGAGTCACCTAACACATGTGAGAACCATCATTTGGCAACTAGCATGAAATATCTCATAAAATTACAAAAATATGAGTAATCATTCATGACTTATTTATATGAAAACAAAATTACATATCCTTTATATCTAATCCATACACCAACGACCAAAAACACCTACAAACACTTTCATTCTTCAATTTTATTCATCTAATTGATCTCTCTCAAGTTCTATCTTCAAGTTCTAAGTGTTCTTCATAAATTCTACAAGTTCTAGTTACATAAAATCAAGAATACTTTCAAGTTTGCTAGCTCACTTTCAATCTTGTAAGGTGATCATCCAACCTCAATAAATCTTTGTTTCTTATAGTAGGTTATCATTCTAATACAAGGTAATAATCATATTCAAACTTTGGTTCAATTTCTATAACTATAACAATCTTATTTCAAGTGATGATCTTACTTGAACTTGTTTTCGTGTCATGATTCTGCTTCATGAACTTCGAGCCATCCAAGGATCCGTTGAAGCTAGATCCATTTTTCACTTTTCCAGTAGGTTTATCCAAGGAACTTAAGGTAGTAATGATGTTCATAACATCATTCGATTCATACATATAAAGCTATCTTATTCGAAGGTTTAAACTTGTAATCACTAGAACATAGTTTAGTTAATTCTAAACTTGTTCGCAAACAAAAGTTAATCCTTATAACTTGACTTTTAAAATCAACTAAACACATGTTCTATATCTATATGATATGCTAACTTAATGATTTAAAACCTGGAAACACGAAAAACACTGTAAAACCGAATTTACGCCATCGTAGTAACACCGCGGGCTGTTTTGGGTTAGTTAATTAAAAACTATGATAAAATTTGATTTAAAAGTTGTTATTCTGTGAAAATGATTTTTATTATGAACATGAAACTATATCCAAAAATTATGGTTAAACTCAAAGTGGAAGTATGTTTTCTAAAATGGTCATCTAGACGTCGTTCTTTCGACTGAAATGACTACCTTTACAAAAACGACTTGTAACTTATTTTTCCGACTATAAACCTATACTTTTTCTATTTAGATTCATAAAATAGAGTTCAATATGAAACCATAGCAATTTGATTCACTCAAAACGGATTTAAAATGAAGAAGTTATGGGTAAAACAAGATTGGATAATTTTTCTCATTTTAGCTACGTGAAAATTGGTAACAAATCTATTCCATCCATAACTTAATCAACTTGTATTGTATATTATGTAATCTTGAGATACCATAGACACGTATACAATATTTCGACCTATCATGTCGACACATCTATATATATTTCGGAACAACCATAGACACTCTATATGTGAATGTTGGAGTTAGCTATACAGGGTTGAGGTTGATTCCAAAATATATATAGTTTGAGTTGTGATCAATACTGAGATACGTATACACTGGGTCGTGGATTGATTCAAGATAATATTTATCGATTTATTTCTGTACATCTAACTGTGGACAACTAGTTGTAGGTTACTAACGAGGACAGCTGACTTAATAAACTTAAAACATCAAAATGTATTAAAAGTGTTGTAAATATATTTTGAACATACTTTGATATATATGTACATATTTGTTATAGGTTCGTGAATCGACCAGTGGCCAAGTCTTACTTCCCGACGAAGTAAAAATCAGTGAAAGTGAGTTATAGTCCCACTTTTAAAATCTAATATTTTTGGGATGAGAATACATGCAGGTTTTATAAATGATTTATAAAATAGACACAAGTACGTGAAACTACATTCTATGGTTGAATTATCGAAATCGAATATGCCCATTTTTATTAAGTCTGGTAATCTAAGAATTAGGGAACAGACACCCTAATTGACGCGAATCCTAAAGATAGATCTATTGGGCCTAACAAACCCCATCCAAAGTACCAGATGCTTTAGTACTTCAAAATTTATATCATATCCGAAGGGTGTCCCGGAATGATGGGGATATTCTTATATATGCATCTTGTTAATGTCGATTACCAGGTGTTCACCATATGAATAATTTTATCTCTATGTATGGGATGTATATTGAAATATGAAATCTTGTGGTCTATTATTATGATTTGATATATATAGGTTAAACCTATAACTCACCAACATTTTTGTTGACGTTTAAAGCATGTTTATTCTCAGGTGAATACTAAGAGCTTCCGCTGTTGCATACTAAAATAAGGACAAGATTTGGAGTCCATGTTTGTATGATATTGTGTAAAAACTGCATTCAAGAAACTGATTTCGATGTAACATATTTGTATTGTAAACCATTATGTAATGGTCGTGTGTAAACAGGATATTTTAGATTATCATTATTTGATAATCTACGTAAAGCTTTTTAAACCTTTATTTATGAAATAAAGGTTATGGTTTGTTTTAAAAATGAATGCAGTCTTTGAAAAACGTCTCATATAGAGGTCAAAACCTCGCAACGAAATCAATTAATATGGAACGTTTTTAATCAATAAGAACGGGACATTTCATGTAGCACCACTATCAACAATCCAACTCGTGTCATCATGAGTAAGATTGATCATATCATAATCAATACAAACAAAGAACTCATTTGTGATAGCGTTAACTTCAACCTTATCATCATCACCACCATCACTTTTCTTTTGTTTATTCTTGTCATATGCCTTTTTCTTCTCATTCTTCAACTTTGGACAATACCACTTTGTGTGCCCCTTTTCATGACAATTATAACACTCAACATTAGCAAATTTTCCTTTGCGTGAGCTGCTACGATGATTGCCTCTTTTACCCTGACCTCTACTATGACTTCTCCCCCGTGTTTCTGTGACCAAGATATCTGACTGTGAAGAGGAACCTTGTGACTTTCTTCTCATCTCTTCATTCAAAATACTACCCTTAGCCAATTCCATGGTGATAGTACCATTCGGTGCAGAGTTGGACAAAGATGTCCTAAAAGTCTCCCAAGAGTCCGGTAATGTACCAAGTAACCAGAGACCCTGAATCTCATCCTTAAACTTGATACCCATACCTGCAAGCTGATTTATAATACCCTGATATGCATTTAGGTGATCTGTAATAGGAGTCCCATCATGATACTTCAAAGCCATCATTTGCTTAATTAAGAATAACTTGTTATTCCCAGTCTTTCGTTCATATAACTGCTCAAGCTTTTTCCATAAGGCTTTAGCATTAGTCTCCTCAGTAATATGATTCACAACATTATCATCAACCCACTGCCGAATATACCCACATACTTGTCTATGCAAAATTTTCCATTGAGCATCAGATTTTTTCTCAGGTTTATCCTCAGTAAAAACAGACAAATAATAATTTTTCACATAAAAAAGATCCTCCATCTTGCCTTTCCAAACATGATAATTTGAACCATTTAAACTAGTCATCTTACTTATATTAGCTTTCATCTTTCACACAAGTCAATCAAAAAATCTTAAGCTCTAGATACCAATTTGATGAAAAAATAATCACAACGGACAATCTACAAAGCGGAAACAAACCGGTTTGACCAATACTTTCCCGACCCGTATGAACCCGTGAGGATGCTAACAAATAAGCTATACCAAATCCAACCCAAATCAGTAGCTAAACAATACCAAATCAGTAGCAAATCAGTAGCTAAGCAATAATCAAGCACACACAATACACACGAGACTTTTTACGTGGAAAACCCCTCAAAATCGAGAGTAAAAACTACGGGACTCGTAAGCCACTTAAACTTCACTATCATCAACAAGGAGAACAATACAATAGGTCTTCTCTAGATCATCTAGAGGTATACAACATTATCATACTCTTGAACTACAACAATCAACAGTATATGAACAACCTAAAAGACAAAAAGAGGAATTATCTCACCCAAAAACTACTCTCTGTTCCAGCAGCAAAATCACGACCTACACACCTCTTTAGATAAATTCAACGGTTGAAAATGTTGGCCCTGATGTCAGGAAGACACAGTCCAAAATTGAAGAAGATTCAACGGTCGGATCTCCGGGGATCGTTGATTTACTGGGCTGCTGTACATAAAAACGGAAATTGAGGTTTTCACCCTATTTCTTGATTTATCTCTCTGATCTCTCTGCTTTTTGATAATGAAAACCAGCTGCACACTTGGAGTTTAAAATGCCTAGGATGCTTGACCAAGTCAACAAGCATTTTGGGCCTAAATTTATTAGGCTTGAAACATTGGGCTAAAACTTCCACATAAATGGAAACCAAATAAAAACCCAACAACACCTTATAACCATGGTTGTAAAATTCACCTGACTAAGCCGAGCAGTCCCCGAATAGCCAAATCTTAATGTACTTCGACTTGTCCCTGACTAGTTCCAACTTCGCAGATTTATTCGGTCAAAGTTGGATTTATTAGTTCAGAGTAGTATTTGGTCGGTCAAAAGTCCAATTTAGTCGGTCAAAGTTGGATTTATTATTTATTGTAGTTCAGAGTCGTATTTGTTCGGTCAAAAGTCCAATTTAGTCCCTACAAGGTCGGCGATCGACTATTCACCAATTAGCTACTTTTACAACCTTACTTATAGCTAGATCCACATAGTTTGAGAAAACATGAAGAAAATAAAAACACGTGAAAGCATATATATGTACCTAATTTTCAGCCGTTTATTACCCCGCTAACTCTTAATTGGTAATGTAAGAGAATTGTTGAAAAGAGGAAGAGCAAAAAGGCTTGCAACGAACAAAAACATAATTAAAATAAAATAAAAATAAAAATTAATGATTTTGGATACACGTAAACTAAACATCAAAACCATTTTGCAGATGGGACACTAAGGCTTCAAATAGTACATGAAAAGAGACCAATCTTCAAGGTTATACGTATGACTAACGGAATTCATGGAAAGAATCAAGGTTGCAAATATCACTACTTCTCGGTCCGGACTTTTAAGGGAGTAATTGGATACTCGAGAGTACTCAGATGTTGACTAACTTTGACCGATTTTCCTACTAATCCCGAGTTTTGACTGAGTTTGGATCATTTTTTGAGTAAACCCGAGTATTGGTCGAGTTTGACTTAGTTTTGACCGAGTACTCCTGTACTCACGAGTTTCAACACCTAGTGCTTGCCGAGTAATTCTGAATTATGTAACCTTATCAAGAATTATATTTATCAACAATTATAATGAAGAGTTCCCTTATTATACATATCCGTCAAGTTGCACACACTTCAAAACGCATATAAGAGGTTCAGACTCTAATGAAACTAGACTTGATGAATCGCCAATAAATGTAACAACGTATGGTCACACAGAATAACAAAATTTTTTAACATGAAACGGGCATATACCCTGTAATGTGTTCAATAGATTACAAGTTGCTTTGGGGAGATCACGGCGTATGGCCAACGCTTGCCGATAGCTTTTAATAGCTGCTTCGACATGTCCGCTACAGAATACAAGTCCCGGTGTTAAAACTCGACCAAAAATGATCAAATTAGATCCCATACATACATAACAAACTCAAAATACCCATCTTTATAAGCTGAATCCATATTCGTATAACAATAGCATATTAGCATGTGAATAATCATGAATAGCTTCATTAACTCTCACAATCTCTTTGTAAGTGTTTCTATGATATCCTTAACCAAAGCACTTCGAGAATCGAAATAGGATGAGAGATTCTGTTACGTGCTGCTTGTATGTGATTGCATTACAAGATTGTTAAAAAGAGCGGATAGTCCTTTTGTTACGGTTAAAGTTGCTTTGTAAATAGACAAATATGTGAAAAAGATCATGCGAAGCTAATGAATAAACACCTCAGTTGACTCAGGCCAGACATTAGAATCAATTGAATCAACATATCGGTATCAAAATATTAAAGGATGCACCCATACACAAATAATCAAGGTTGGAAAAATTGTCAATCGGGAATTAATCAGATTAGTATAGTGAAATGGAATGAACCAAATGAAATTTACAACTAATAACTCAAGCTATATATAGCCAAAACCGTGGAAAGTTACATTTGTTTTCACTCACCTTTTCCCTTAAATGCCCATAAACACAAATTAGCAACAAAACAAAAAAATAAAATAAAAAAAAAATAAAAAAAAATAAAGGAAATATAATGTTAGGACATAGGGCCCTTAATTAACTAGCACCCAAACTCAAAATTTATTGATATGAACTAACAGAATGTAAATAAAGACATTTGAAATTAAATATGAAAGAAAACCAAATAAGGCTACATTTTTCCTTCGTACACATTAAATAGAAACAATAAGTTTACTTAAATACTAAAAGCTAGACCCACTAAGACCATTCCTAACATTGTGTCAGTTTTTTTTTAGTCAGATGTACCAGCACATTAGTCAAAACTAACACCAATTGACACTTCAGTTTTTAACATTTTAGGGCGTTAGTCACGAAAGTGACTAAAAAAATGTCACTTTTTGTACCAATCATATTTTAGTAGATTATTTTATATATTATTAATTTATTTATTTTATCCCCAACTTTCAATTACATTTTACCACATCACCATATTCAATATTTGACACAAAAGACTGACACAACGATTAAAAAATGTCAGTGCCATATCACATTTAGTTTTTACTTTTTGACCAAATTGCCCGTAATATCATCGATACGGTTAGAAATGTTCTAATTAACCACTTTCTACCTAAAGAATTGGTACTATCTCTCTATATGTCCCACATTTCAATCTCCATTTGTACCATGAAACTCACAAGACAATTATTAATACCAAATCTAATTACACCTTTCAAACTATCAATTAACCATAACACATAAAATACAACTATTAATCTAAACCTTTTGCCATGCAAACGACTCAAACATATAACCAAGTTGTGACAATTATGTAACCTCTAACCGATTAATCTAACATATAAGAGGCTCTAGGTAAGCAATGATCATGAACTTATCGTGACCAACCATATAATATGGCTCGTTAACAATAACTTGCATGAGAGGCCCCGAAAGGGCAACGCGGAACTAAAACGCGAAACGAATACAAGATCCTCTCTAGTCAGAATCTCGGTATCTCATCTCAGCTCTCGTCTCCTACTGCTCAATCCTTGCGTGAAATCGAAGCGCGAAATAGAAATGTGAAACGGATACAAGATGCTCTCCATTCGGTATCTCATCTCAACTCTCATCTCCTGCTCAATCCTCGGACCCTGCATCACATCTCTCAAACCTCCATAATCTGGAGGGTAAATCGCCCAACTGCAAAGAAGACGGTCATATAAACCCCTCTAAATAAGATGCCCATAGCTAACTCAGGCCACGTGTAATTGCAAACTACAAGTACATCAAACAAAATAAAAAACAATATAATATATAATATAGTATAAAATTAAAATTTATAATTAATAATAAACACAAAATTAAAGTAGCAGAAAGTGATCCTTTAAAATTATATATTACCCATTTCGCCATGGGACTTCTTATTAGTGGTGTTTTCAACCTGTTTTGAATAAAATAAAAAATAAGAAAGGTCATAAGCAATTGTTGTGAATGGTGGTTTCAAACAAGCACAAAAGAGAAAATATATGACCCTCCAATACATAGTAAATAAGATAAGATAGTGTAAATGTTAGTATTTATTTACAAACACATACTCTATCGATGATGGAGTATTGACCAATCAATGTAGTAATAAAACTTGTGCTTCTTTATCACGTAAATGTATATACTTAACAATACTAGTCAGAAATTGTAGCAAAAAATTGTCAAAAGCAACAACAACAAAATTATATGAGCAAATTAAGAAGTTTTCTTAATTACCTGGTTTTTAAAGCTCAGAAACACGTTATTATGATATCTCGAGTGACTGAATGATGTTGAATTAGACACCATTGAATTTGTGCTCTATAGATTTTATTACAACTCATCTGGAACAAATATAATATTTAACATAAAGGATCAGAGTAATTTCATTTGCACTGATAGCAAAGTTTAGAAGTTACAGTAACATAATCAAATAATAGTATCAAGAAGAAATTGCATTAGCGATGGGAAAAAAAACTTAACCTGAAACGAAGAAAAACCCTAAAGTAGCATTCTCGGGAACCTGTTACAAGAAAACATAACGAATGTAACAGCAAAACAAATTCAAATCGTTGTCTCCCAAAGTTGTAAAACTTGAACTTGAACCAAAAAATAAAATAAAAGAAATAACCGAAATTGATGTTTGACAAAAGTACGACTGTATTGTAAATTATGTGATGTATATATATCGAAGATGTACACTGATAGGGTGATGCGTTGTTTTCTGGTTCCAAAGAAGTTTTGACAACATGGTTCTTAAGTTTAATTTTACGATCAACAGCATCAATAATTTCTGGTTCATCAGTGAAATTAACAACGACCATTGTAGGATACTTGAGACGCCGATTAAAGTCCGGTACCCGGATCAGCCACACGTAAGTAATGTCCTCAAGTTCAACCAATTCGATGGGCATTTTCTGTGGATCACCGGACTGCAAGAAAAATATTGTTTGTTTTAATCAATGTCAACATACACAATTTCATAAACATATATCATACATAACACATGCAACGATTGTTGATTTACTTTAAATCTCGAAGGAAAAAATTAATTGACTTCTTCGAAGAGCCTTTGTCCCATTTGATTTCAACTGGAGACATCTGGACCAGTTGTCCAACAACATCTGAAACAAAAAGAGTGACGAATATATCTTACTGAACTACATTGATTTTTTTAAAGAGCCAATTTATTGATATGCAAAATTTATATACTTGTCCAAAAAACGTACCAAAAGCAGTTGTTTGATCAACAACCAATTGATTCAAATCCTTAAAATCAACAGGGTCATAACCATGTCTTGGTGTCTGAAAAACTACAGTTCGACGAACTGAAGTTTGTCGAGTGATCAAAACCTTCCACTGGTTGTTTGCCATCTTATAATTCTGTTCATCATACGGAACAACACTAAAGCGAGACATATCAAAGTAAAAGTAACTTCCCTCAACAAGTTCAAACACATTGTTATTTAGAGAAAAGATTAGAATGATAAATGTGTAAAAACAAAAAGACAGAGTGATTAACAAATATCATACTCCGTATTAATCATGGCGTAAATCTTCTACTTATATTTTGTTAAATCTACTAACCGATTCAAGAAATATTTATGGCGATTATTTAACATGTAAAATCTTTGCACAAAACTAACATATCAAATATGCATATGTAAAATCAAATGAACAAACAGTGAATTAGATAGATTGAAAATGTACACACCTATTTTTTGGAAGATGAGATATTGGGGAGGAAATATTGGGTGAACGGAGAGAGACTTTAGAGAGATGATACATTGATTTTTAAGAGTAGGAGAATAATGTGTTAGTTTAGTAGCAGTTAGCTTGATAAATGTCTTATACCAAATAAAAGGTCTCCTATATCTATATCTATATCTATATCTATATCTATATCTATATCCATATTAAATATGGAGCATACAAATTTAAAGTTGTATTAATTTTTTCATGTAAGTTAGTGTTTTTATTTTGTTGTAATAATTAAATCGTCTTTTTTGGTAATTACTATATTAACTATTAGACAAAAATGATGAATAGCAACTAGGAGCATTTTCGTCTTTTCATCTTTTTTTTTTTGTTGTACTTTTCAATCATTTCTCCAAATAAAGCCCCCCCAACTTTGTTCAAAGAATAAAACCGACCCCCCAAATAGGTGGGTAAAGTGTCAAATAACTATTTTCATAGAAAATCTTAACTAAACTCCACCCAAATATTCAACGGGTCATATCTTCTCGCTCGCAACGAGTTAAATTTTTCTGACAACATCGTTAAACTCGAAATAATTTTAGGAACACAATGTCACTAACTATAGGCAAAATGAACGCTTTTTAAAAAACGATAAATATTTGAGGTACTTTTCATACACGTTGATTTTGCGTTAAATTTTTAGAAGTCGAGTTGCGCTTCAACGACATGATCGTTAGCCACGAAATAATTTTACAAACTAAACACAATAAAATACATTGAAAATCGAACCCCGGCTCGAAGCGAGGGTTCGATAACTAATTTTGTTTATTAATTACAATAATAATTAGCAAAAAATGACATCATCTTGATTTCTAAAAAATTGACATGTGTCATGCTTAAACAAAAATTAAGAAATACTGACATCATCTTGATTATTAAATAATTGACATGTATCACGCTTAAACAAAAATTAAGTTTAAATTGTGAAATGCTTACATCAGAATTATAGAGATTTAAAAGAATTATAGATAGAATAATAATTAGGTATAATAAAAACACAATATTCCAATTTATTTAATAGTCAAGTAAATGATAAGTTTATTACCCTTTTAAAAATTCGTAAAGGTGTCAATCAATCAATATTTATTCCTTAAATAAAAGAATGGTATATCTAATTTTAACATTACTTAACTTATGTAATTTTAAAAATTAAAATTAGTTACAATGTGTCTAGAAGCATCAACTTCCTCAAACATACGTACATACAAATAGGATCAATTTCTAGCTTGTACTTAAGACAATAACCATTTTGCCAAACCTTTTTACCTTTGTTGTGTTCAAAACAGGCAGTAGTAAACACTTAGTTATATCTAAGAGCCAATATTGATATTAATTGATAAAAAAGATAAAAACTTGTTTTATCATGTTTATGACTTTTTTATAGCACATCGTTATACCAAGTGTTGAACACGAATAAATGATCCCAAATGATGAACTAATGGGTGCTTATAGTCTCAAACACTAATGATTATAGCTTGGACGGTAAACGTATCTGGAGATAACATGATTTTGGGTGCCATTTAGATCGTATTCAAGAATAAAGTGTTGTTGGGTGTGTATTTACAAAGACAAGAAAGTCTAAGTTTCGTTAGATTGGCTCCTCCAATATATAGTAAATACATTAGTATTAACAATGAAGGTCTTCTAAAATGTCGATATTTTAAAAAGTATCTATTTCCAAACATATAGTCTATCAAAGGAGTATGACCTATCAATGTAGTAACAACTCTTGCTTCATTATCGTGTAAATGTATATACTTAACAAAACTAGTCATATATTATAGCAAAAATTGTCAAAAGCAACAACAAAAAGAAATATATGTGCAAATTAAGAAGTTCTCTTAAATTACCTTTGTTTTTTTAAAGCTCAGAAACAAGTCGTCATAATGATATCTAGGTGATTGGATGGTGTTGAATTAGGCGCCATTGAATTTTCGCTCTATAGATCTTAATATACCTCATCTGGAATAAAATATTAAGAATCAGATCAATAACATATTGTAACTTTTGTAAACATAAATTGATTTACATGATAAAATTTAGGGTTCCATCCTATCATGGCAAAATCTGCTATGTAGTTAACAAACAAAATATATAATTTAAGTTTTCAGTCAAGGTGTGTCAGCAATATCACTGACATATAATGAAATCCAACAACAAGAATGTAGAACAAGAAAATAATTGGATCAAATAATTACCATTAAAATACATTACAACATATCTGCACCATTTATTAAAAATAACAGTACTTAAAAACCACATCTTTCTTTGGAAGTGCTATCGTTAAAATTATCGTGTGATACTATATTCATAATCAAATCAGTTTTGCTAAAATTAGTTATCAAATATAACTATCAAAAGAAAAGATAAGTCAAAACAGAGTAATTTCATTTGCATGATCGAAGGGAAAAAACCCTAACCTGAAAAAAAGAAAACTGAAGATTCGGCTGTGGAAAACTAACGTAAAAGTAAAGTTATTACGGAGTATTTTATACACGAACGTGGTATATATCTAGGGTTTATTTCAATGAGCAACAGGCTTAGGCTTAACTGAGATGAACCCAGCCCTATTTTAGGCCCATTTTAGTTTTATATTGGCCTGTTGGACCTTTTTGAGAGAAAATACATTTTATTGGTCTAGACGTAGGCCCATGTAACTGAACCCGATGCCAAAGACTCAAAGACAGCTAAAAAACACAAATAAGAGTAAGGTATTACAAATATTTTAGATTTAGATTAGATATAAACTTATAGCAACCCAATAAAATGACTGCAACAGATTTGATAAAGTGTACCTTGTTATTACAGTGAATAGATCAACTGTGCTTACCTTTTTTCTTGGTTTGAAAATTACTTGAAAATATCTGTGTGCGTTCAGTGACCACGAGTTTTTTAGGTACATAGTTCGTATGGTTTTATGTTGATATTTACGTCACTGCTAAACCATTACCTTATTGTTGATCAATGGTAGAGCTTTGAATTTATGAAATGTTTCACATTTTTCTTGCTTTGGACCATCTTGTCTAAGAGTCAAAAAGAGAAAATAGAATGTTAAATCATTTTTACACAATTACAAGCTTTTATCAGTAAAGTTACAACGATACCCTTTGGATTCTTTACAGCTACTTACTGCGAAATAAGAAAGAGTTCGGCTTATGTGGTGACTCTATAAAAACACTATATTTAGATCACATTATCATTATCATTATCTTTTAGGACTTCATAATTCATAATTAAACAAATATAAAAAGTTTCAAATCTGGTACGTGTCTTGGAATTAATTTCTAAACGTAGCTGAAAGTTGTTGTTCGTCTTCGATTTATCACTTTTGATGATGTTATGGATTGAATTCCTCAACAAAAGTTGTTGTTCGTTGCTCTTTGATGCTGTTTCAATTGAATTCTCATAAACATATTAGCACTAATGACAATGTACCAACAATGAGGTATAAAAAAACCAAATTAAGTAACAAATATAAATCAAAAACATGATATAAAAAATGCTACTGATTTTATTATAATAAACCGTGAAAACTGGTTGTATCAAATTGTGCATAGCGCAACATACATATCAAAAACATCAAAAGTCTAAATAACAGGGAAAAAAAAACATGACAAATGGTTTCAAAGTGTGCGTAGCACACAAACCTTATAAACCACAAAATTAAGAAATGATAAATCAAACTGTGAATCAGCAGCATGTATCCAACACTTTTAAAAGTTGAAGCAGATCAAAGATATTCCATCTTCAGAATCTTCAATGTTGCTATCCCAACAGTTATCCCGCTTGTGGGAGTATCTTTAACATCAATCTTAGCTGGCGATTCACTCTTACGCTTACCACTACCACTAACACTTGTATTGTCATCATGTCTTTCCGAACCAGCACTATCGAAGTCCTTTGCCTTACCCTTGCCCTAAATTGAAATGTTCAACATTCGAACAATGTATACAAGTCTTATGATAGGATGACATTATAACATGGTTTATAATTTGAAGCCATATTTTTAATATGATTTTGTTGAAAAGTTAACTGCGGTCACCTTGTTAATTGGAGTTGCCACCACAGTTGCTGGCCCCTTTCATGTTGTAAGATTCAATCTTTGGCTTCAAATCTACCTTCACTTGAACAATAATTTCTGGATCATTAGATACATCCTCGACAGTGTAGTATGAATAATTGTTGCTTATGACATTATAAATTCAGACACTCTTGCAATCCAAACAAACTTTTTTTCCCAAAAGGTCCCATAGTTCATTAATAACTTTAAATGGATCTCCTGCCTTAACTGCTGCAACATTAAGCCATGCAACACTTATGTTTATCATCGAAGCAAGTTGGCTATCAAACAAAGTTAGGGATAAGCACCCAGTTTTGTCTTTGACCTTAATGTTTAGGCGAATCCTGTATAACAATCTATGTTAACAATGATGCAAGTAGTTAATGAAGTGTTTAGTATAGAGGTATGATATTATATATTGGTTTGTATGAAAGTTGTTTGAATCAAAATTATACTTCGGGGTTAACTCTGTAACTTCAGAATCACACTTGTTGCAAAGTGAATGGGGCGTTGCTTCTCTACGCAGTACATTGCCTGAACGTTTTTGTTATGAAGTTTACAGTGATACGCGAAACAACCTAATTTAGATATTTTAATTATCAAAAACGAAGTAATTAGTGACCATGAGTAACCACTTAATCTAATTTGCTCAAAACATTATTTTTACCTCCACAATTTGATGAACATCACCAATAATAAACTTACCCAAATCTTTAAATTTTTTGGCTTTGAATGTCTCATTGGTAGCCAAAACCAAGTCATCCTGAAAATCAACAGGGTCATAACCATGTCTTGGTATCTGACCTGCAGTCAAGTGTTGAACACGAATAATGATCCTGAAATAATGAACTAATGGGTGCTGATAGTCTCAAACACCAATATTGGACGTAAACGTATCTAGAGATAACATGATTTTGGGTGCCATTAAGATCGTATTCGAGAAAAAGTGTTACTGCAATTTACAGGGACAAGTAAAGTCTAAGTTTTGTGAGATTGGCTCCTCCAAAATATAGTAAATATATATTAGTATTAACAATGAAAGGTCTTCTAAAATATCGATATTTTAATTAAGAACTATTTATTTCCAAACACATACTCTATCAAAGGAGTACTGACCCATCAATCAATGTAATAATAAAACTTGCTTCATTATCGTGTAAATGTATATACTTAACAAAACTACTCATATATTATAGCAAAAATTGTCAAAAGCAACAACAAAAAGGAATATATGTGCAAATTAAGAAGTTTTCTTAAATTAACTTTGTTTTTTAAAGCTCAAAAACACGTCATAATGATAGCTAGGGTGATTGGATGATGTTGGATTAGACGCCATTGAATTTTCGCTCTATAGATCTTAATATACCTCATCTGGAATAAAATATTAAGGATCAGATCGATAACAGATGTAACTTTTGTAAACATAATTACATAAATTGAATTTACATGATCAAATTTAAGGTTATCCTATTGACAAAGTTTGATATGTTAACAAAAAAAAATATGATTTAAGTTTTAAGGTGTGTGAGCAGTATTTGTGACATTGAATGAAATCCAACAACAAGAATGTGGAACAAGAAAATAATTGGATGAGATAATTACCATACAAAAACATTACAACATATCTGCTCCATTTATTAAAAATAAGTAAATAACAATACTTAAAAACCACACCTTTCTTTGGAAGTGCTATTGTTAAAATTATCGTGTGATATTATATACATGTAGCTTCAAGAAACAGATAAGATAAGCCAAAACAGTGTAATTTCATTTCCGAAGATTGAAAATATTAAAGTTAACAGAAACATAATCAAATATCAAAAGAAAAAATTTGCGTGATCGAAGGGAAAAAAAACCCTAACCTAAAAAAAAAAAACTGAAGATTCGGCTGTGGAAAACTAACGTAAAAGTAAATTTACTACGGAGTATTTAATACACGAACGTGGTATATGGCTAGGGTTTATTTCAATGAGCAACAGACTTAGACTTAATTGAGATGGACTCAACCCTGTTTTAGGCCCATTTTAGTTTCACATTGGGCCGTTGGACCTTTTTTGAGAGAAAACACATTTAATTGGTCTAGATATAGGCCCTTGTAACTGCGAACCTTTGGATTTATGAAATGTTTCACATTTTTCTTGCTTTAAGAGTCAAAAAGAGAAAATAGAATGTTAAATCATTTTTACACAATTACAATATTTAATCAGTAAAGTTACAAAGATACCCTTTGGATTCTTTACAACTGCTTACTGCGAAATAAGAAAGAGTTCGGCTTATGTGGTGCCTCTTTGAAAACACTATATTTAGATCCCATTATCATTTATCATTATCTTTTAGGACATCATAATTCATAATTAAACAAATATAAAAAGTCCCAAATCTGGTACGTGTCTTGGAATTAATTTCTAACGTAGCTGACATGTCGTGAAGTTGATCAAACTGCAATAGTATTTGTTAGAGATCTCTCTATTGTGACGAGTGGAGAGCGGGTGATAGATATGTACTTTATTCGTGGTAAACTGTTATGGATTTGTGATAAGTGAGTCATTTGCAAGACACATGACCATTTGACCTTCTTCCTCCTTAATATAAATAAGAGGGTTCATTAGTTCATAAGTTTTTGGATTTGTGATTAGCATATGTGTGTGGAGAGCACCATATCCTCTATTGTCTCCATCTTGTATTGTAATTCTTGTGATTAATCATTTGGTTATCAATACGATTCGGTCAATTCCTTAAATTGCATTTGTTGTTTGTGTGATTCAAGATTCGGCTAGTGTTTCTACGAATTTATCCTAGAAATACACATCACCTTGTTTTAGGCTCATATTAACTTCATAGTGGGCCGTTGGACTGTTGAGTGAAAACATGTAACCATCTGCTTTGTATTATTTATTATTTATTATTGTTATGTTAATTGTTTTTTTATTATTTATTTATTTATTTTTTTGCGAAATAACGGATAAACTTTATAACTAAAGGAGTTTCTGTAGCGACCCGACAAAATCGTCATTGACGGCGCCGTTAACTTAGGTCCCGTTGCGTGGTCGTAGTCCCTATATGAGACTCGTTTGACCAAAATTATGTCGCATTCATTTGAAGGGTACAAGACTTGCAAGTTTAGTTTACAAAACCGTTCGACAACAAGTCTAAGTTTACAAAAGTCATAAAGTATGATTTAAATAACTCGCGACATAATTAGTTTAAAATCACAGTTGCTATAAATAGCGTAAGTATGTAGACAAAAGTTTGAATCCAACAGTGCTATCCCTAGCGTATGCATGCATGGTTGACTCCAATCAAGTAATCAAAGAGTGCGGAAGCATGTATCAAGTAGCCAAGTATGAACCTGAGAAACATATAGAAAACTGTCAACGAAAAACGTTGGTGAGATCATAAATGTATTCGTAAAAGTATATTTTGAACCACAATAGCTTGTATAGATGATTATCCAAATCGTATTTATTCCGAAGAATGTAGTTTGTATTGCGAGCACCCAATTACCAAAGCTTAACTGAATCTTCCCTCTGAATTTTGAATATAGTGTTAGAACATACACTATGCACGTTGAAATTATATTTCATCCACTAACGGTAGCGAACCGTCTGAATGAGGGTTCGTTAAACCCGTATGGCCACACAACATAATCACTCGCTTACACTTACACCCTGCAAGTGGAACTAATGATAATTGGATTGAGGACTTTTGTTCTAACTCGTCTGTATCTTTGTATTCGTATTTGTGTTCAAAGTATAAAAGTATGAAAAGTATATATACATGTGAAATGTATATAAGTATGTAATGTATATGTTTCTCAGCCCACAATTTAAAAGAATAAAAGTTGTTGAAAAGGTGGGACTATGATCTCACCTCGAGTGCACGAGTATAAAAGTACTTCACAAAGTAAGCGTGTGCATGAAAGTTGCTTAGTCTTGACCTAAACAAGTAAATTGTATCAATTAACCGGTTACGACACAAGGTCGGGTGAAATGTGTTCAATTAGTCCTATGGCTCGTTACGACTCGAATAGTATAGCATGTGAATCACGTTGTCAAGTTTCATGCAAGAATCAAGTATAAAAGCATGTTAGAACGATTGTAATAAAGTTTGAGTTGACATTTCAAAACCTTACCATTAGAAAGGAAATCTTATTACGTTTCCAACGATATTTGATTCATCGAAAACGGAGTTACGGTCAAAAAGTTATGGCCAAAACAAGTTTGCTGAAGTTCGGATGAAACAGGCAATTGTCACGGCGCGACAAATTGCTCCGCGGCGCGACAAATGCCTATGTTGAAGGTCAGAAAGCCTGAAAAACATGTTCTAAAATCACCCTTTGGGCCACGGCGCGACAAATTGCTCCGCGGCGCGACAATGGCCGTGGCCTGGTCCCTGGCCAGTTTCAAATGTTCAAGTCTTGGTCAAAACTTCAAACAACCATAAAACGCAAACCGTAAACAACTAGAAGGCGTATCTTATACCGTTGGAAAGCTCTTTTGACAAGGAACACAACTAAACATGTTTCATCAAACAAAAACAACATTTTCCATAACCGATTTCTCGTCAAGTGATCGTTTAAAAGTCCATTTTCAAAGTTTCAAGTTCATCAATTGCATTTTAAGTTTCGGGAATCCAATTTACACATACGATATGCCGTTTCGAAGGTAATTAAGCATACATTACAACTAATCACTAACAATTAACATTCCATGGCATTCAAGCATCAAAAGTTCATGTCAAGAACTATCAAACCCTAGTCAAACATCACAAAATCAATATTCATGTTTTTGAAGTTTTCTTAATCAACCTACGCATCAAAACGAAGCTAGTGATACTAGTAACACAATTAAAACATGCACTTTAACAATCTAACAACATTAACTCATCCAAAATCAAGGATTAAGCAAACCCATTTCAAGTTCATGCTAGTTACTCCAAAAACAACAAATCGAGCAAACCAAACATATATTCATGTTAGACTTGAGCCATAGACACTAACTAACACCATTTCAAATCAAAAACACGAATTTAGAGAAATCTAGAGTTTTAGAAATGTTACCCAAAATGGACGAAATTGGTACCAAATCGAAGAGGATGATGAGAGGATTCCAAATATGTAATTTGTTTTGAAGTTTGCTTCCCGATCCGAATTTAGATGATGAATTATGTTTGTGTTCTTGAGAGAAAAAAAGAAAGAAAGAGAGAGAGAGAGGGAGATGATGGAAATGGTGGAAAAATGGGTTGACTAGTTGACCTAGTCAACTAGTTTGCCCATTTGGCAACTCCGGTCCCTCGAGTTTCAAAGCGGGTGCGGGATTTAACCGATCGAATATTTTTAAAACGCTCGAGTAAACGGGTGATGTCAAAATTAAATAGCGGGAATATAATGAACGTTACTCACGGAAACTATTAATTTAAATACGAAAGATATTAGTTTAAAAAAAAAAAAGACGGTGTTAAAAATAAATTTAACGGAAAAACGCGGGATGTTACATTATCCACACCTCAAAAGAAATTTCGTCCCGAAATTTAGTTGGAAGTAGTAGTTGTTGAATCTTACTCGAGATCTTGCGTTGTAAATTCTACGAATAAGTGAAGGTACGTCCTTGAGTATTTCCACGAATTTTGACGGTCGGGATCATATGTTGTTTTAAGGTTTGGCTTCCATGATTCATGGTTTCAATCGGTCCTCCTAGGAAGTGAGGTTTATCGTCAATAGTGAGTTCATCAAAGGAGATAACAAGTTCTCGTTTCGCAAACACGTCTTTGAGTTGATACATCGAATGTAGGATAAACGGAGACTCAAAATGAGTCGGAAAAGTCTAAACGGCTAGCGACGGGTCCAAAACACCCCAAGAATTTAAAGGATCAAAATATCGCGGATTTAGCTTCCTACGTTTCCCGAAACGGATTGCACCTTTCCAAGGTGCGACTCTTAACGTGACGCGGTTTCCCACGTGGAATTTGAAAGGTTTACGTTTAACATCGGCGTAGCTCTTGGTGATTACGAGTCGCGTTGGGTCTTGCTTGAATATGTATAAATTTTCTCGGTTGTTCATGAATAACCTCGGCCCTGGTGAATTGATCATCGTTTACTTGGTTCGACAAAGGAGAATGACGTTTCCGATCACATGTGGTTTCAAAAGGGGTGACGTTAAAACTCGAATGAAAATCATTGTAGTACGAGGATTCGGTTAAAGGAAAATACTTTTCTCAAGTAAATTTGAAGTTGGTAATATAAACTTGTATTATGGTTTCCAAGGTTTAAATCGCATGTTTGTTCGGTCCGTCGGGTTGTGGATGGTACGCGGTACTCATGTCTAAACGCGGTCCCGAGGCTTTTTGTAAGGTACTCCAAAATCTAGAAGTGAAACGAGGATCTCGATCCGAAACGGGGTACATTTCCCTAAGGCATATTGAACACGTTTGCTAGGAATTGAAAACGTTAGCTAGGACAAGTTTCTCAAGAAAATTCGCGTCGCGGAAGATTTATCGGTTTTCAAATACGTTCGTCGAGACTATTCACCCTCGAGGCGAATACTAGTATAACGTGGAGAGTCCCTCCCTCCATTGGGAGTTTAGAATAAAGATTTCCTGAACCGGAAGTACGAGTGTGATGAGAGAGAAGTTTCCGCCTTGGTAAGAGCATAACGAGTAAATCGTAATTAGTCAATAAGACTGTGCGAGGACGAGCTAGTATACCCGTGTGACATACGGTTGAAGTCGAATGGAATCGGTAATTCATTCGGAAGCATAAGTATAGTTCGACAAAAATCGAAGGTGTGTCCCCGGTATGGTTGTTATAAATATTCTCGGAGTTTTCGGATGTCCAAACCTGAAAGGATGAAGTCATGTACATGGCACATGGTGGTGTTTAGGTTGATCGAGTCTAACCACCATCACGCGTCACTAGAACTTTGGTATGTCTTACCGTAATATAACCACGTTGATCGAGTGTCGTTATATTACGCCAAATCATACCTCCATTCCCACATCACTCCATGGGTTCAAGTTCGTGTCATCGTGAAAATCTAAAATAAACAAAATGTAACGACATCTCAAACGTGACTCGTATTAAATCGAAAGAATTTCTGCAACTCTAAGGAAGCGTTCCCCGAGGGAAGTGTATAAATGATTGTTCACGTCAATGCGGTTCGAGTCAGACAATAATGTATTTAGATATGAAAAGAGTAACGAGTCATGATAACAAGTAGTACGCAACCGTAGTGATAAACAGTGATGACGATACTCATCTAGAGTGGTGGTGGTAACTTTACAACACTTGTGGATAGTAAGCTGAGACGGGGTGGATAACAACCAAGGAGTCAGAATTCCCGAACTAGAGTGACTAACGAAGTCGTGGTCATCCGTACGCGTATGAATCATGAATTCGCGTGTATTACCAAAAAGTGGCGGAATACGAGTTTGTATGATGAAGGTTGGGTACCATTAAAAAGTTTGCCTAAGAATGATTCAAGTATAATGCACAAGTAGTCAAGTAAGTGCTATCTATAGCAAATGTATGTCAGAATGCAAATGCTAACTATCCGGTTGTAGTCTAGACTCACTAATGCGTCCTAACGACTCTGTTAGACACACTAATGCACGTCCTAGTTCCCTACAACCAACGCTCTGATACCATCTGTAGCGACCCGACAAAATCGTCATTGACGGCGCCGTTAACTTAGGTCCCGTTGCGTGGTCGTAGTCCCTATATGAGACTCGTTTGACCAAAATTATGTCGCATTCATTTGAAGGGTACAAGACTTGCAAGTTTAGTTTACAAAACCGTTCGACAACAAGTCTAAGTTTACAAAAGTCATAAAGTATGATTTAAATAACTCGCGACATAATTAGTTTAAAATCACAGTTGCTATAAATAGCGTAAGTATGTAGACAAAAGTTTGAATCCAACAGTGCTATCCCTAGCGTATGCATGCATGGTTGACTCCAATCAAGTAATCAAAGAGTGCGGAAGCATGTATCAAGTAGCCAAGTATGAACCTGAGAAACATATAGAAAACTGTCAACGAAAAACGTTGGTGAGATCATAAATGTATTCGTAAAAGTATATTTTGAACCACAATAGCTTGTATAGATGATTATCCAAATCGTATTTATTCCGAAGAATGTAGTTTGTATTGCGAGCACCCAATTACCAAAGCTTAACTGAATCTTCCCTCTGAATTTTGAATATAGTGTTAGAACATACACTATGCACGTTGAAATTATATTTCATCCACTAACGGTAGCGAACCGTCTGAATGAGGGTTCGTTAAACCCGTATGGCCACACAACATAATCACTCGCTTACACTTACACCCTGCAAGTGGAACTAATGATAATTGGATTGAGGACTTTTGTTCTAACTCGTCTGTATCTTTGTATTCGTATTTGTGTTCAAAGTATAAAAGTATGAAAAGTATATATACATGTGAAATGTATATAAGTATGTAATGTATATGTTTCTCAGCCCACAATTTAAAAGAATAAAAGTTGTTGAAAAGGTGGGACTATGATCTCACCTCGAGTGCACGAGTATAAAAGTACTTCACAAAGTAAGCGTGTGCATGAAAGTTGCTTAGTCTTGACCTAAACAAGTAAATTGTATCAATTAACCGGTTACGACACAAGGTCGGGTGAAATGTGTTCAATTAGTCCTATGGCTCGTTACGACTCGAATAGTATAGCATGTGAATCACGTTGTCAAGTTTCATGCAAGAATCAAGTATAAAAGCATGTTAGAACGATTGTAATAAAGTTTGAGTTGACATTTCAAAACCTTACCATTAGAAAGGAAATCTTATTACGTTTCCAACGATATTTGATTCATCGAAAACGGAGTTACGGTCAAAAAGTTATGGCCAAAACAAGTTTGCTGAAGTTCGGATGAAACAGGCAATTGTCACGGCGCGACAAATTGCTCCGCGGCGCGACAAATGCCTATGTTGAAGGTCAGAAAGCCTGAAAAACATGTTCTAAAATCACCCTTTGGGCCACGGCGCGACAAATTGCTCCGCGGCGCGACAATGGCCGTGGCCTGGTCCCTGGCCAGTTTCAAATGTTCAAGTCTTGGTCAAAACTTCAAACAACCATAAAACGCAAACCGTAAACAACTAGAAGGCGTATCTTATACCGTTGGAAAGCTCTTTTGACAAGGAACACAACTAAACATGTTTCATCAAACAAAAACAACATTTTCCATAACCGATTTCTCGTCAAGTGATCGTTTAAAAGTCCATTTTCAAAGTTTCAAGTTCATCAATTGCATTTTAAGTTTCGGGAATCCAATTTACACATACGATATGCCGTTTCGAAGGTAATTAAGCATACATTACAACTAATCACTAACAATTAACATTACATGGCATTCAAGCATCAAAAGTTCATGTCAAGAACTATCAAACCCTAGTCAAACATCACAAAATCAATATTCATGTTTTTGAAGTTTTCTTAATCAACCTACGCATCAAAACGAAGCTAGTGATACTAGTAACACAATTAAAACATGCACTTTAACAATCTAACAACATTAACTCATCCAAAATCAAGGATTAAGCAAACCCATTTCAAGTTCATGCTAGTTACTCCAAAAACAACAAATCGAGCAAACCAAACATATATTCATGTTAGACTTGAGCCATAGACACTAACTAACACCATTTCAAATCAAAAACACGAATTTAGAGAAATCTAGAGTTTTAGAAATGTTACCCAAAATGGATGAAATTGGTACCAAATCGAAGAGGATGATGAGAGGATTCCAAATATGTAATTTGTTTTGAAGTTTGCTTCCCGATCCGAATTTAGATGATGAATTATGTTTGTGTTCTTGAGAGAAAAAAAGAAAGAAAGAGAGAGAGAGGGAGATGATGGAAATGGTGGAAAAATGGGTTGACTAGTTGACCTAGTCAACTAGTTTGCCCATTTGGCAACTCCGGTCCCTCGAGTTTCAAAGCGGGTGCGGGATTTAACCGATCGAATATTTTTAAAACGCTCGAGTAAACGGGTGATGTCAAAATTAAATAGCGGGAATATAATGAACGTTACTCACGGAAACTATTAATTTAAATACGAAAGATATTAGTTTAAAAAAAAAAAGACGGTGTTAAAAATAAATTTAACGGAAAAACGCGGGATGTTACAGTTTCATCAACCCAAAACATACAAATTTTAGAACTATCGAGCTAAACAAGTACTAACAACAACCGCAACGCAAGGTCACGACGCTAAACAAACCGTAAACGAACAATACAAAAAGCAAACCACTAACAATACTAGCAAGTTAGACCACAGTGTGATACGAAAGAAGGTGTCCAATATCCCAAATGATCGAAAGTTTAGAAACCGTCATAATCGTAGCAAAACATTATCATCGACATTTACACAAATAACATCAACAGAAGGTAAAGTTTCAAAAATAGATACCTCCTTAGTACGATCTACAACGATACTTGGTACAAGCAAAATCTGTAAACCGAAGTAGAAGTGTCATGCATCACCATTTTCAATCCAAAACTACCAATACCACCATCGATACTATCAGTTACGGATGGATGACCCCCTTTGTTACCGTCCAAAACAGAATTAATGGCAACAACAAGTTCATGGTTGGGTCCAACTGAAATATCAATACCACCATCGATATTAGTTGTGACCAAAGATTGACCCCCTTTGTTAACATCCAAAACAGAATTATTAACGATGTCAATCGCTATTGAACCATCCGCGTTTTTAGAAGGAGCTGAAGGAGTGCGTCTTTGATGGGTCTTATTAAGGAACTCGTGGTTATTGTCGTACGATGCCAAGACAACAGAGGGTCCCGTTTGATATGAACCAAAGTTCTTATCAACACTATTAACTAGGGGCTCAGTCGTCCTGATGCGTGATTATGACTTTAAAAACGCAATTTAGAACAAGTTTTCTTCACTTAAACAGATCTGAACACAAACCCCCAAATTGTAATAGCAACAACCCCAAAACAGAGTATAAAGCTCTGAAATAAGAACACAAGGATAGATAATCTAAACCCTTAATTGATAAAGATACCACCACAATTAGAGATCTAGAAACACTCCAAATCTTCAACTACAGCTGATAAAGATTCCACCACAACTATAATATCAGATATGAAGATTTGGATTTCACCACAATGTTTGATAAAGTAACACCACAAACACTGATAAAGAAACCACTCTTAGCCACCGGAATCAAAGATTCGTAAAGACACGGAGATTTTGTAAATAGATAAGCTCTATCAAACTTTTCATTCAATCATCAACCAAGTTTTACAATTACAAGAGCTCTTTATTTATAGTAGAAGCTTAACAGCTATTTTCTAAATAAGACAAAAATATAAAAAGGAAATGGAGACAAAAAGGACAAACAATTACAAATTAGCCAATAAGAATAAAGGACACAATCTGCAAAAAGCCTGCCATTTGTTAGTGCTCCTTCCCATGATAAAAGCATCCAATGATAAATGGGAGTCTTCCTTGGACAGCTAACATTCTTCTAGAACAGCCACACACGTGTTAAGCACATGACCTGACCGGTTTATTGAAAAGCATAAGTAAACTTTGAATTGTATCAGCAAGTTGGCCATTCAGACAGAAAATAGCATCGCGTGCTGGTTGTACTAGAGTTTCGTGTGCTGATTGAACTAAAATTCTTCAGCTGGTTGAACTAGCTGGTTCACCTAAGCATAACTTTGCTGGTTCGATTTGCTGGTTACCCGGCTGAGTGAATTAAAGCTTTACTGGCTGAACTAAACTCATTTGCTGGTCCGGCTAGCTGGTTCTTCTTCGTTGCTGGCTTGCCTTCAACTATCAAAAACTTTATTCATGAAAACATAACTACTTCAATTTAAGGATTGAAGTAGGGTCACCCCTGAGCTTCTTGAACCAGCTCCAAAAACACTTAGATGATACGAAATAGATGGCAACACGACCATTGCTTGGCCTGATTCGGGTGTAACATCTTTTGAGCTCGAGCTGGCTGTGTTGCTGGTTACATTGCCCAGCTCACCCGCATCACGTCCAGATCAGTTCACTGTAATCGGACACTTCGTTGACCCGAACGAAGAAAGTGTCGAAATTAAATTATTTTGAACCTCCTCCACATAGGTAACCATCGAAGGATTATCTAATTAGACAAAGACATGTTCTATACCCAAAAGTTTCTTGGAGTTTGGCTTTGTCAAAACCAACACATAACCTCCCAACGAAAACAGTGCAACCGGAACGATTGCTACTCGCCAGAATATTCGAACCGGAGCGCGAAAACCCATGATGAGATGTGTCGTCGTCACAGGATCGAAAAGGACACAGAGTTGAAATAATCTGCCAATGTGACGGGAGTTGAAATCAACAGCTATTGTTAACTCTTAATTGTTATGTTATTGTTAATTGTTAATTGATAGTTAATTGTAAATTGTTAATTGTTATTATTATGTTATTTTTGATATATAAATACAAAAAGTTAGCCACATGAAATATGTTGAATGGTTGGATGATAGTGTATCCAGTCGGTCGCATACTATGTTATTTTAACACTAGTGAAGTGAGAACAAAAATAAAGTGTGGCACTGGCAGACAATTTAATATGTTATCGAGGTAGTTGTAACGAGTAAGCGGGTTCGCGCATTGCGGCGAGGGGTTATACGTAATGTTCCAAAGGTATTATAGTTTTAAATAACTACGAAGCAACATTGGACATAGTCAAGGTTACAAAGTTTAGTGCAGCTGATATGTAAGGTTTGGCTGCAATATTTACATACAAAAGCTGGTTTCGTATCTCTGTGTATGAAGTAACATAATTGTATGACTAATTTTACCCAGTTTGGTGAATATGGCCCTTTTTGTTGTTGCACTTGGCCTTGATTTTCATCGTTTACATCAGAAGAATTGGATTGTCGTGTCTTCGTTTGTACATGATATATTAATAAAAGAATGCGAATGAATGAATAATACAAAGACGCATATTTATTAAATTTTGTAATTTTTATGAAGATGGGTAACGAAACTCACCAACTCAGACCAGATTTGGGAAAATGGCATACAACACTATCAGGGGGTAAACGTTCGAGACAAACGATTATAGTCTTGTAACTCTGAAACACTTCTTGAGCAGCTTCATGAGACACAATATCAAAAAAAAATCTCTAATGCAAACTGACCAGTCATTTGTAATTTTTATAATAATATCGAACATCCTACTAAAAGTTAAAGCGTGTGTATAGATATTAAACAATATGGGTCAACCAATTCACAAATAAATGGGTCCAAAATAAATATTATGTAGAAGACACTTGAAAATACATAATAAAATTATTAACTATAGTGTGAATTTTAATTGCTTTTAAAAAAAATCTTTCACTTTATGCCTCACTGTAGATCCCATTTCCAATCTCTTTGAAGTTTGGCCCAAAAGTAATCAAACATAACACGAATTAAACATTATTATGAATAGTTATTGCATTCTGGTTGTAAATTATCCTACACAATACTAAAAACACATTCATATTTGTTCGTTTCATCAAAAGTTTACTATGGTATACGAAACAAAGAAAACTAGACAATTGAAACTCAAAGATACTTCAGCTTCATAAGTACCATGCATAAGAAATAGAAACTGAAACATACCACGCCTTTTTCATCAATACCCAAAACCTTAGCCACTGCACTATAATCGTAGAAAGAACTATAAGTATCAACTATAGCAAATCCTTGGTTTTAGGATTGCGACACGGTACAAGTATCAAGCTCTAACAAAATCACTTCGGGTTAAAAAAAGTAATATGAGCATGATACAGGAGTTTAGCGAATTGTGTAGTGTGTCTTTTTCGGTTGTTCTCGAAATGAACGACGCAGAAAATTAAGTCACTCGGTAAATAACCTTCCGGGTGAAAAGGAAGGCGGTTAGCAAGCAATTGTGATAGTGTAGTGTGTGTGTCAACCACAGCTAACCTGGTAATGATTAGCGACACAAACCAGTTAACTTGCTCGGTAAACTACTTTTCGAGTGAAAAGGAAAGCGATGAACAAGAAACTGCACTCAAATGAAATTCGAGTGACCTATTTAAGATTAGGATTTCCGTTCAGGTCATCGTAGTAGCTTAGGATTGAATCTGTGAGCGTTATGACAATGCCTCGGAAGACATGTTTAAGAATCGGGTCAGGTGTTCGGGTGCATGCACTATCATTGTTAGCAGAAATAGTGAAGATCACCCTAGAAGTTTTGGTCTAGCACACGGTCTGGTTTCTGACCATGCTATGCAACCACTGCTCTCATGGTTTACACACGACCTGGTTCGGGTGACCTACATTCGAGTTCCGGTGAACTCATATGATTTTCATTCAATGAGAAAGAACGTCAAGGAAAAGTCTAAAAGTGACTTGCATGCACGAGGGGTAAGGTGGGTGGCGCGTACACTATTCTTGTTAGGAGAGATAGTGCAGTCAAGCCTCGAGAACTAGCAAATTAAGGCCTATTTTTGTCCCAAACTTATACAATCCAAAACAAAAGTACCTAAGTACCTAAAACAATCTTTGGGTAAAATATGTGATAACAGTTCTAAAATTGTAATACCCCATCCCACATCGGATTGTATAAGAGTGTATGAGTCCCTTATAAGATAGCTGCTTAATATATCATTTTCACCCAATATTTGGTTTAATTGATGGGTTTTGTAGTTAACATGCAAAATTTTCGATAGTCAGTACTTTTGTGATTAATTTAAGGAAAGATGATGAAAAGAAGAAGTTTGGTGGAAATGAAGAAGGATTGTTGAAAAGTCTGCTGCCTGGAAGCGCCGCTTTTGAATGCAAGCGCCACTTAGTATTTTGAAAGAAACCGGAACTACTAGACCAGAGGAGGCGCTTTAGTAAGCACCGACGGAATTATTGGCAATAAATACTGGAATGAAGGAGAGGCGTCGCTTCAAGGTGAAGCGCCTCTTAGATTTTTGTTCGAGAGCTCTGACCTAGTTGAGGAAGCGTCAGTTCTATTTATGAAGCGCCGTGTTGATCATACAAAAACTGCAAATACTTGAAGATAAGCGTCGTGTAAATTTTGAAAGCGCCAGTTGCTGAGATGAAAGTGCCGCTTGCTTTCTCAAAGCGACGCTTTGCGTGGTTGGCTAAAGGTGTATAAATACCAAACTTGCAGATTTTTAACCTAAGTAAGATCACTGGGTCAAGCAGCCGCAGGTTTCTCCTAAAAGGTCGACTTTTACATTGTTTGAAGGCTAAACGGAGTGGAAAACATCATATCTACAACATAGCTTATCAATTATTCCAGATTCAACTAATGATCACGAAACTCGTTTAATTTGGTTTTATCTTTCTGATTTTCATTATGCATTCTTGTTTTGAATTAGTTATGGATTATTTTCATAGGATGGTTGTTAGCTAATTCTTATGTCTATCTAGGCTAAATACTTTGACATGAGAGTAATTTTATATTAATTCATTCTCTGATTACAAAATTTAATGCTTTAATGAAGAACGATAGTCTTATTCTTCTTGATTCTGCTAGATTGTTCTGAATTGATCACTCATCAACTAAGTGCTATAATTTATGACTAGTGACTCATCAATTACGTTCTATAATTTATGACTTAGTGACATCGAAATCATACGTTACTCTGACCAAGGAAGCGGATTAAGACTATATTAAGAAAAGTATATAAGGGTGAATTGTTGCGACGATCAATTAGCGCAATAAGTAATGACCGGGACTGAGGGCATTACAAGTTTAAGTCATTAGATCTGTTTAGTTTGGAATTCTAGACCGCGACCATACAGTTAGACCTAACTAGGATACTTCACGAGTAATAAGAATTTATCAGGGTTTCAGTTCAAACACTCCCTACATTAAAGTGAATACAGTCTAGGTAGACATATCATTCCAATTCTATCCAGAAAGGGTCAAGGTAGACATATCATTCTCAATCTAGCTAAAGTGCATTCACCTGAAACCTGCAAAATCCTGCAACTCCATATGTTTGTCTACAATTTACATATAATAACATTTATCATAGTAGACTCTGGATATTATAAGGCATGGTCAACAGAGAAAGTAACACTTACATCCTCTAGCCGTGTTCAGAAAGGGTCTATCCAAAATGAGAGGCACTTGTGTTCTCTTCCATGTCCAAGAACAAAGTCGGCTGGGAAAACTAGGGTACCGACCTTAACTAGAATGTTCTTTATGATTCCACGAGAAAATTTAACAGAGCGGTCCGCTAGTTGAATAGTCATTCGGGTCGATGAAATAAGACATAATAGAAAATACAAGAAAATACATGGGATGGAATACAAAAAAGCGGATGAGGAAGTAAGCATCATATTTTTTTTGTTATAATCAATTAATACCAAGTATTTATAATTTATTTGTATTAAAATTATTATTATTATGATGTAGATAAGGGAGATTCTAGAATGGTCACCAATAGACGATATGAACAGGGAAGTTAAATCTTGTTACCTGTGATGTTGTACTAACAATTATATAACCATTATATAAATTTTAGACGATGCACATGTAGAAAATCCTTTTGTAGTATTTATTAACAAATTTTGGATTTTTTTAATGATGAGAATTGTACAAAAATTTTTGATGCTTTTTGTCATTTATCATAGCATGTTCAGAGTGTCTGTTGCTACTCGGTTTTTATAACTTATTCAAATGTGGTTTAAAGTCCCATGTTATCTGTAGTCTTTATGGGATACTTATTGTTCTTTTTGAAGAAGTGTCACTTTTCTTTTGATCCTTACATTTTAGGTTAAAATGTGGAAGGGCTGCAGCACTTTATCCCATATTATTTCTCAATTGCATAGGTAAAATCTCTAATTTTCTACTTTATACTCTCTTAAGAAATTTGCCTATTACATGTGTTAAATTTCAAATGTAGGCGATACATGTAAAGGAGATAATGTGTTGTTCGAAAAAGACGTAAACGAGAGAGTAAATATTATCAACAATAATTATTTTCCCAACCATATTTACTCTCTCGTTTATGTCTTGTTCAAACAAAAGAGTACCTCCTTAGATGCATCTCCTATATTTGAAGTTCAACATATTTAATGGGCAAATTTCTTCAAAGAATTTATAATAGAAAATGACAAATTTTTCATGTGCACTTGATAGAAAATGATGATACTGTATAGATTGTTTCAACCTTTCCACATTTTAACTTGAAATGTGAGGATTAAAAGAACATTGACACTTTTTAAAAAGAACAATAAGTATCCCAAGAGGACTACAGATGGCATGTGACATTAAAGCACATTTGAATAAGTTATAAGAACCTAGTAGCAACACACTAACACATGCTATGATAAAAGACAAAAAGGATTAATTATTTTAGTACAATTCTCGTCAACTACGAAAAATCAAAATTGGTTTATCTATCTATAATCTATCTATCTATCTATAACATTTTATAAATCGTGAAAGTAAATCCAATGTGTCAATCCCTAATGATCTCTTAAACCATTTTTATTGATGTAGCAGCCCCTAATTACTTTCTAATCACCCCTAGTTAGTCCTTAATACATTCCACACTGGCATTTCATACTGGAACGGCAAGAAACCGCAGGAAAAAAACCCTAAAATACTTCAGTCTGCCTGTAACCTTAATTAGGGTTTCAAATTCCAAAATTCACGAACTGACTCATCCCATTGATGTTGTCGATGGCCAAATCAATGCTTTTCATTTCCAAACAAGCAAAGGTTTGTGGTGATTTTAACCGATGTAGTGGTTTTAATCCATGATTCAACTAATTATTTGCATTCTATACTCGATGGATTCGTAATCGATGGTTTCGGTGACAAGAAAATCGAGGGTTTCTGGTTGTTTTAGCCGCTGCGGTGGTTTCTGGTGGATCTGACCGATGGCTTGCGGCGGTTCAAACAGGTGCGTTTAATTTATTAATATGGTCTCTAATTTGTTTGTTAATTTCCATCAGTTCTGTAATTTGTTTTATAATTTATTAAATATTCCATAAAATTGATCTAGGGTTTTAATTTCTTTAATGAGTGATTTTCTATAAATACACACATGTGGGTACGTTCATGATTTACTGAAACTTCAATTCACGAAATTTGATTAATTGTTTCATCTACCATTAGCAATTCTCACAATATGTAATTATGTTCTATGTCGATATATGTGTGTTCTGTATGATTGTTTATGTTCAAATGGTATGTAATATCAAGTATTTCAACTATATGCTATATGTGTTTTTTGATTACACCGAATGTGCTATGGGTCTAGACATGTTGTGGTGCGGCCATTGGTCAAGACATTATTGTTTCTTTGGCCACACATGATGATAGAGAAAAGTATCACCATTACTTTCTTAGGTCATTTGTAGAAGACAACAGAAAGGTATTAAATGTGAATTCTGTTCTTTTATTCTCTTCAACCTATTTTATTACAGTTGGTTATATGATTTTTACTAATCAATGTCAATCAGTTCACAACACTCATCAATAAAGCCTCTTTATGTTATTTAGGTGTACATTATATATGCACCATTCTTATATTTGTTATCACTTATCAGATACTTAGAATAAGTTTTTAATTAAAGAAACATGTTTCTAATTTATAGACAAAATGGTGTCCGGCTCCTGGTTGTGACTATGTTGTGGACTTCATTGTTGGTGGTGGAACGTTTCGATGTTACGTGTCGCTGTACAAAAAGCTTTTGCTGGAATGTACGTTTCCGTTGTTAGATACACTAATTGTACACCCTTCATTGGAGGTGGTAAGTGTGACAACCCGGAAATTTCCAATCAAATTTAAAATTTATCTTTATATTATTCCGACACGATAAGCAAAGTTTGTTAAGTTAAATCTCAAGAATTTTAAATTGTGTTCATACATTCATTATAACCTCGACCAAATTCAGACGATTCACGAACCGTTATATATAAATAAATATGTATATGTATGTATATATATATATATATATATATATATATATATATATATATATATATATATATATTATAACTTGAGAATATTAATAAAGTATTAAACGTATAATACTTTACACGATCGTATTTGTTTCAATATGTTTATCGATGGAATTAGAAGATAATATCAAATTGTTGATTTATCAGATACATTATGATATGATTACGGGTCTATGTTATGAGGTCCACTGTGATTTAAGAAATCTATTCTTTTTGACAACATTCGGAAAATGGTAAAGTGATTTATAAGTAAGAACGTGAAGTGTAAATAACTTAGATGTTGGATATCGACAAGTTAAGTAACTCGACATTTTTCATTAAGATGATTTCATACGTTTATTTAACCTTTGAACTTTATCCCATGCTTCACCAACAAACTGTAATTTAAAAACTTGAAACCTATTATGAATATATATGATTCTACTTTTTTAAAACATTTTATGATATAACGATTTCCATTATTTTAACCTTTAAACAAAATGATTCTTAAAAATATATTTGGTTTTGGAAAACAAAATTATTATATTTATTTGATTTAGTTTCAAACGTACAAAAACGTTTTCAGTTCAAAAAGAACTTTATTATTAAAACGTATATAACTTTTATAAATATCTAGAACCACTTTTGACAACTCATTACTTAACCAGTATGATAAAGATAACGATATTTATATTTTATTTTATTAAATATATATAACGATTTAAATTAATATTATATATATTTATACGCGTATTATACGTACATAGTTTTATACTTTTACTATACTTAAACTTTACCTTTACTTTATTTTTACTTTACTTTAACTTTAATAATTCACTTTAATAATTCATACTTTAATAATTCACTTTAATAATTCATACTTTAATAATTCACTTTAATAATTCATACTTTAATAATTCACTTTAATAATTCATACTTTAATAATTCACTTTAATAATTCATACTTTAATAATTCACTTTAATAATTCATACTTTAATAATTCATACTTTAATAATTCACTTTAATAATTCAAAAATCTATTATAAATAGAATTCAATAGGTTTCATTATTTCATAGAAACTTGAAAATATTTTTCTCTAAACTCTCTCAATCGATTTACATATATATATTTACTCCGTATTATTTCAAGATATTATTAGTATACATAAAATATTACGTCAGAGTGATGTCCGAGTGATTTCGAAATTGTTTTTTCGAGTGGGATTGGATTAAGGAAATTATGGGTTATAGCTATGGAGGTGGTTGGTATGGTTCATGGGTATGCTCGTGAGGTCAATATAGTGTTTATCATCTCCGTTGCGTCTACGTACCTTCCCTGCAATATTGAATCTCAATATTGATACGTGAGTACTCATAATTTAACTTTTACATACTAATAGTGTATCCCTGACTAGTGCTCGAGTATATAGGATTATGCATGTTTGTACTTTTGATATTGCCTTTAGTTAGGTTATGTTGAATCCTGAATTAGTTATATATGCGACTGAGATAAGGTATAAGATATGCATGTCGTTGGAAAGCTGGCGAAAAATTAAGAACTTTTCATTTAGATATCGAATGATTTCGATGAACGGATTTGAAGTTATAGTCCATCGAATTTTTGTATTATTATTAAAAATGATTATTATTATCGTCGTTATTATCGTCGTTCTAGTTTTATCTTATTATTATTATTATTATTATTATTATTATTATTATTATTATTATTATTATTATTATTATTATTATTATTATTATTATTATTATTATTATCTTTATCAATAAAAGGATTTATCATTAAAAATTGTTATTTTGTTTATTATTACTATCGTTATTATCGTTAAAGTTATAATTAGTATTATTATTATTATTAAATTATTATTATTATTATTATTATTATTATTATTATTATTGGTATTATTATTATTATTATCATTATTAATATATATATCATTATTTAAAAATGGTTATTGTTATTATTATTATTATTAATATATTATCATTAAGATAATTATTAGTATTATCGTTAATAATGTTATAGTAACTATCATTATTAATATTAGTGTAATTAAAACAAATATTTGTAACACCTAATTATTTTGATTACTATTATTATCATTATTACGAACACGATATAAAAGACGATTAAAAGCTATTAAACGAAACGATTAGGAAATAATGGGTAAGAGTATCATGATGAAATTAAAATATTATAAGATATTGATTTAGATAAAATTATCGTTCTTATTATTTTTATCATTACTATTATTATTAAAATTATCGTTAGTATTAAAACTATCATTTTAACAAAAATTATCATTTTAATAGAAATGTCATTGTTACTATAAAATATCATTATTATTATTATTTTAAATAGAATTATTATTTTAAAGATAATATTAAAAATTATCGTAAATATTAAAGTTATCATAATTAGAATTATCGTTTTATCATAATGTCATCTTAGTAATTATAAATATTGATATTTTTATAATAATTATTATTATTACAAAATAATACAACTTTTACTTACTATCATTATAGATATTATTTTATCAAATGAATATTTGATACAAACATATTTTACTACGTGTAATAACTTACTTTAATAATACGTATCATATTATCTTTATAATATTAAATGAACCCTATAAATTTTATTACTTAAAATATATAAAAGTATATTTTATTATATAAATATAATATAAAATTTTATTTATTAATAAATAAATTATATTATTTACTCTAATAAATCTTTTAAAAATATTTAAAAATATAAAACAACGATATTTAAACTATATATTAATCATGTATAAATTTTTGGAAATTATTTTGAGTCAAATTTACTTTTGTTGACTTTTGCATATTAGTCTCGAGCATTAGGATTGTGGTACACTATGACTTGACCTAATTTGTTAGACAAATATTGACCAACACATAAATATATATAATTAATTTAGGTTCGTGAATCCGAGGCCAACCTTGCACTTGTTCAATGACGTTATATGTATTTTTACTACGAAATACAGTATGGTGAGTTTCATTTGCCTTTTTACCCTTTATATTTTTGGGACTGAGAATACATGCGCTTTTATAAATGTTTGACGAAATAGACACAAGTAATTGAAACTACATTCTATGGTTGAATTATCGAAATTGAATATGCCCCTTTTTATTAAAGTCTGGTAATCTAAGAATTAGGGAACAGACACCCTAATTGACGCGAATCCTAAAGATAGATCTATTGGGCCTAACAAACCCCATCCAAAGTACCGGATGCTTTAGTACTTCGAAATTATATCATGTCCGAAGGAGGATCCCGGAATGATAGGGGATATTCTTATATGTATCTAGTTAATGTCGGTTACCAGGTGTTCACCATATGAATGATTATTTTTTGTCTCTATGCATGGGACGTATATTTATGAGAACTGGAAATGAAATTCTTGTGGTCTATTAAAATGATGGAAATAAATGATTATGATAAACTAATGAACTCACCAACCTTTTGGTTGACACTTTAAAGCATGTTTATTCTCTGGTGTTAAAGAAATCTTCCGCTGTGCATTTGCTCATTTTAAAGATATTACTTGGAGTCTTTCATAGCATATTTCGAAGAACGTTGCATTCGAGTCATTGAGTTCATCAAAGATTATTATTAAATCAATTTATAGTTGGATAGTGGATATTATGAAATGGTATGCATGCCTGTCAATTTTTGATGTAAAGAAAGATTGTCTTTTAAAAACGAATGCAATGTTTGTAAAATGTATCATATAGAGGTCAAATACCTCGCAATGTAATCAACTATTGTGAATCGTTTATAATATATATAAACGGGTCCTTTCAGTTGGTATCAGAGTGGTGGTCTTAGCGAACCAGGTCTGCATTAGTGTGTCTAACTGATAAGTCGTTAGGATGCATTAGTGAGTCTGGACTTCGACCGTGTCTGCATGTCAAAAGTTTTGCTTATCATTTCTAGTCGGAAATCATCTGCTTATCATCCATAGGAAATTACCTGCTTATCATTATTAGTCTAGACACGTCTTGGTACATTAATTGCATGAGTAGTGTATAGACAAACTTCATATCTTAGCGTATCTGCTAAATCATATCTTATCGTATCTGTTACTTTAAACTTTACCTGACATACCCCGCAAATTCCTCCGTAATCTATGAAATCTTTTGATCTCTATATATAGATATCCTATGTAAATAGAATACCACCCGATAGCCGAAAAATCATTTTTATATCGAAAATCCTTTATCCAATCGTACGAAATGGAATTTGTCATCAGTTCAAGTCACTCGGATTCCGAAATGGAATCTCACTCAAGCTCCGAAAGCAGTGTGACCGGAATGGATCAACCAATCAGTCATCACCTATTCTGGATGAATTGGGGATGGGTTCGTAGCCTCCTCAATCATTGGAAACAAGAAGAAGGCGATCCTTTCCATCCACCACATTGCCCTCTTGGCGAAGAATCTGAAGCACTTACCGGCGAACCTGTTCGAGACACCATTTTCTCTCTCATTTCCAGGGTATCTCGTCACGATTATATACTACATCAAATTCTAGATTTTATTTATCCGCTCGTTCCGACCGACAATCATCCTGGAATAATAGAAGAAGTCAACGAACTTCGCGCTCGGGTAGTGGCTTTGGAGAATATGGTGCAGAGATTACAAACACCAGCAGCAGCACCAGCAGCATAACCAGTACCACCATCATCAACGCCAACAGTACCATTACCACCTCTAACCACAACCACGTTGTAAACCTCAACTTCACAATCTGTCCCACGAGCATCAACGTCATACGCACCATAGATACCAAGGAGTACCAACAACAATAACTGACGAAGTATTAATTCATAACTTCATTGGAGAAACATTCCGCGGCGATTATATAATCTCTAAAGTCTTAGAGATTATCTAATCTAGCCCTAACCATAAATCAGTTAAGCGAACCAAAATGATAGAAGGAATAGTAGAAACCCTGACAAAAATGGTGTGTGATTAACAAGTTAAACTTGTTTTACCAACAGCATCAACAGTACCGTCAACGTCACCAGCATCGTCAGTACAGTCAACATCAGAATCAACAACACCTATAACATCACAAACTCTGTCAGTTCAAGAATCACTGTGGACATCATTACGAATCAATAACGTGTATATTGTATCAACAAGTTATGAAGAATTAACTCATTCCCTCTGAAGAAATTATATATATATTTTATATATATATACATTTTTTGAAATAAAAAATAAATCTTTCCGTGCTAAGCTATTGTGTGTGAATCTTAACTACTCAGTTAATTCATATTACAAATATGCAATAATGTACGTCCCTCACTCGCGACTTAACCATCGTTAACTACAATCTCTGTCTCAATTCAACAAATTCCAATTCCTAATAAATCAAGTATATATTTGATTTTACACTTCATCATTGATGTAACCGAAACTTTTCAGATAACATCATTCGTACTTTGCGAAGTTCACAAGAATTTAACGAAAACCAACATCACATCTCAACAAATAACGAAGTATTGATTCATAATTTCAATATTATTGAAGAAATACTTATGTAACCTCTAAACCTTCAAGGAATTATTCAATTCTAGTTCCAACCGTAAAACGAATGAGTTTAATTTAGTATTAACTCATTAAAATCTATGTTATATCTGAGGAGAATATACACATATATATTTTCATAAAGACTGTAATAAAATTCTTATGTACAAAATATTAATTGTGAAAATTTTTTTAACGGGTAGGTAATACCCGAGAGATATATATAAATTCACAATTAATATATTACATTCTTCGAATCAGATTAAGCAAATTATCAATTATACTTCCTACTTTCACAATAATATACATTCTTTCATAGAAATCAAAACAACCATACTCATTCAAACCCAATTACGTATTCTGATTTTAAAATCTCAGAATTCAATTCGAGATATAACCGGTACCATTACTTTTAGATTCCTACATCTTTCAAAGCTATACTTTGACTTCAAAAGTGTGTTAGAACATCAAATGCATACAAACGATTACAATCTATGTTCAAACCCTTCAAAAATCTCTGAAGACACTTCAAATAATGAGCAATCGAGATGATGATCCAACAACATATTACCCACAGTTATGTACTTAAAAAGCTCTCGAAACCAAAGTCATAATTCAACACATATCTGTGTCAGATCTTTTGGCATTTATTAGCAAAAATAACCTTGTAATTCCTTTGCAAAGTAGCAAATTATATCACAGCTCCAGCAAGACAACTTCGATTTTTTCATTCGGAGTAGCCTTATCATAATTTTGATATATGTGATTACCCTTTTGTTACCGGAGAACCTTTCATATTCCACCACATTAGCAATAAACTTACCAATAACTTCACTGATCTTGGGCATTCCGAAGAATCTTTATATTTATCGAAACCTCATCATTTACTCATCTGCCTCTTGTAACGAGAATTGTCATACGAATCATTGGGA
Organism: Rutidosis leptorrhynchoides; assembly: GCF_046630445.1. Lineage (NCBI taxonomy): Eukaryota > Viridiplantae > Streptophyta > Magnoliopsida > Asterales > Asteraceae > Rutidosis > Rutidosis leptorrhynchoides. The sequence goes on from NC_092343.1 coordinate 341,824,903, forward strand.
GTTAGCAATCAGTATTTTGAAATCTCACAGCATGTTGACACCAACAGTTATACATAACGTCTATTTCCAAGGCTTACATACTTCGAATGTGAAGTTTCTGAAAAACACTCTGAACCGCGAACTAGTTCTCGAAATGCTGATGAAGCAACAAAAACTGTAAACGACCTTAGCAGTAAAAAGTTTGATGATAAAGATTAGTGTATTAACAAAGCTCAGAAATAGAGAAGTTTTGGAACTGGAAAACGGATTGAGCAAAGTATGAAGGAGGCTGTGGACAAATCACAAAGACTGAACCTGCCTTCAAAGAATCCAAATGATTCAGTGTCTGCTGAAGTCATTAACGAATACCTTGCTCCTGACACTAAACCCTTACAGACAATATTCTTCATCATCCTCTGATATTAGAAATTCTAAGATATCATCGTATCTTTCATTATAAATATCCTCCATATTTCTGAAGATATTTCCATAACTATTCTTATCTGGAATCATTTATCTCTTTGCGCTATCTGTATTACATCAAAAAGGAAACTGTTTAGTTCCTATACTCTGTAAACCTTTGAGTTTAAAATATGAATGTTTTTGAAGTAGTATTGGAAACTGAAGCATGAGTTAGTATAATATAATGACACTTGATCAACGTGATTATATTACAGTAATTCATGCTGAGTTTCTAAATGGAACGTGATGATTCACAGATCATAACATCATCATGTGCCATGTTATACGACTCTTGTATTCTATTTAACCTCTAAAATATCAAGAAAATATTTCTTGATGATTCGGCCTTTTCCAAGGTATTCTAGTAATTTGACAAGTCAAGATCGTGCCATCACAATTTCCTTCCTAGAACATTAACAATGTTCATTCCGAAAATCATATTTGTGAATTCTGGACCATTACAAGCGGTGCTTAATCGCAAGAAGAAGAAACGAAAGCACAAAACTCCGAAATAGAAATTGGGGTATAAATTGCAGCAAATAAAAGAGAGCATTAACTGTGGATGACAATGATTATAGAAGATAGAAACAGAGACTTTGAAATATAAGGGAAGATATAAAGCCCAACGACAAACCAAAAATTATAAACCATATATATCGATGCATATAGCAATATAAAGACAGGGGAGAACTAGAAACACTATAAACCCAAGAGTATAGTAGAAGTAAATAGATTCTTCCGGTGGTAGATGAAAAAAAAGAATGACCGATATGAAAGTTATAAGTATATCGAGAATCAGAACTGGATGGAGCATATTGATGAATACTTTAAAATATGATTTGAGGGGGAAAGAATAGAAGGTGATGAAACATGACTAGGAACTTAGAAATCAACAGATTTAACTCACACAATGACGGAATAAGTGAATCAAACCCTCAAGTGAATAGGTTAAGCTTTTTGTGATTAATTTACTCATACCACAACTAAATCAAGTGTGATTAGATCAACACCTAGAGCTATCATTCACCACCTGGGTGATTTGGGTTGAGAGAGAATCGGAGGAGCTCACCAGATCTGAGTGTGTGTAACAAATGAGAGGCTTAACCTAAAAATGAAGAACATAAGACTTTATATACCCCTGCTGTTGACTCACCCGTACTATTCATCCATCACACATACGAGTTGGCTTCATCAGCTGTACGGGTGATCACTCACTCGTGTCTTCTCATTTAGGTTGTAATTGTGACTTAGCTCAGCATCAACCGTGCGTATGAGCCTGTCAGCCGTATAAGTGAGGCTTCACTCGGACGTCTGACTAAGTCTAACATAGTCAAACATCCACATCTCGTTCCTGCAGTTGCTGTAACCACATACAAACACGGATAGGATAATAACGAATGATCATGGTGGCCTGTAAACTGTTATACCTGCAATGGACGTGGGTAGATGTCTAGGGACTTGCATAAAATGCATCAACAGAAGGTGTGAGTTGTAAGAAAAGGAAGGAGGTGAATTTATAAGAAAATCTCCGACAGAACAATTAAAATGGACAATCCCATTAAAAGCGGATCCTAATTCCTTTTGTTACTAGAGAATCAAATCTTATTACAAAGATTTTCTTCAAATACCTTGAAATCTGGAAATCAATCATATCTACGTCAAATGATAAGATGAATCTACACTTACTCATTTCACTCTTCTATGTTAGCTTCATTCGTACTCTTCATATAAATGGATTGTTTATCCAAATTATTCGCTGATGATAAAACTCTAATTTTCAGCCTGTATGCATCATGAAAACATACTTATTATCATTCACGACCTTTCCACTCAAATTTCGGGACGAAATTTCTTTAACGGGTAGGTACTGTGACAACCCGGAAATTTCCAATCAAATTTAAAATTTATCTTTATATTATTCCGACACGATAAGCAAAGTTTGTTAAGTTAAATCTCAAGAATTTTAAATTGTGTTCATACATTCATTATAACCTCGACCAAATTCAGACGATTCACGAAACGTTATATATAAATAAATATGTATATATATGTATATATATATATTATAACTTGAGAATATTAATAAAGTATTAAACGTATAATACTTTACATGATCGTATTTGTTTCAATATGTTTATCGATGGAATTAGAAGATAATATCAAATTGTTGATTTATCAGATACATTATGATATGATTACGGGTCTATGTTATGAGGTCCACTGTGATTTAAGAAATCTATTCTTTTTGACAACATTCGGAAAATGGTAAAGTGATTTATAAGTAAGAACGTGAAGTGTAAATAACTTAGATGTTGGATATCGACAAGTTAAGTAACTCGACATTTTTCATTAAGATGATTTCATACGTTTATTTAACCTTTGAACTTTATCCCATGCTTCACCAACAAAATGTAATTTAAAAACTTGAAACCTATTATGAATATATATGATTCTACTTTTTTAAAACATTTTATGATATAACGATTTCCATTATTTTAACCTTTAAACAAAATGATTCTTAAAAATATATTTGGTTTTGGAAAACAAAATTATTATATTTATTTGATTTAGTTTCAAACGTACAAAAACGTTTTCAGTTCAAAAAGAACTTTATTATTAAAACGTATATAATTTTTATAAATATCTAGAACCACTTTTGACAACTCATTACTTAACCAGTATGATAAAGATAACGATATTTATATTTTATTTTATTAAATATATATAACTATTTAAATTAATATTATATATATTTATACGCGTATTATACGTACATAGTTTTATACTTTTACTATACTTAAACTTTACCTTTACTTTATTTTTACTTTACTTTAACTTTAATAATTCACTTTAATAATTCATACTTTAATAATTCACTTTAATAATTCATACTTTAATAATTCACTTTAATAATTCACTTTAATAATTCACTTTAATAATTCATACTTTAATAATTCACTTTAATAATTCATACTTTAATAATTCACTTTAATAATTCATACTTTAATAATTCATACTTTAATAATTCACTTTAATAATTCAAAAATCTATTATAAATAGAATTCAATAGGTTTCATTATTTCATAGAAACTTGAAAATATTTTTCTCTAAACTCTCTCAATCGATTTACATATATATATTTACTCCGTATTATTTCAAGATATTATTAGTATACATAAAATATTACGTCAGAGTGATGTCCGAGTGATTTCGAAATTGTTTTTTCGAGTGGGATTGGATTAAGGAAATTATGGGTTATAGCTATGGAGGTGGTTGGTATGGTTCATGGGTATGCTCGTGAGGTCAATATAGTGTTTATCATCTCCGTTGCGTCTACGTACCTTCCCTGCAATATTGAATCTCAATATTGATACGTGAGTACTCATAATTTAACTTTTACATACTAATAGTGTATCCCTGACTAGTGCTCGAGTATATAGGATTATGCATGTTTGTACTTTTGATATTGCCTTTAGTTAGGTTATGTTGAATCCTGAATTAGTTATATATGCGACTGAGATAAGGTATAAGATATGCATGTCGTTGGAAAGCTGGCGAAAAATTAAGAACTTTTCATTTAGATATCGAATGATTTCAATGAACGGATTTGAAGTTATAGTCCATCGAATTTTTGTATTATTATTAAAAATGATTATTATTATCGTCGTTATTATCGTCATTCTAGTTTTATCTTATTATTATTATTATTATTATTATTATTATTATTATTATTATTATTATTATTATCTTTATCAATAAAAGGATTTATCATTAAAAATTGTTATTTTTTTTATTATTACTATCGTTATTATCGTTAAAGTTATAATTAGTATTATTATTATTATCCAATTATTATTATTATTATTATTATTATTATTATTATTGGTATTATTATTATTATTATCATTATTAATATATATATCATTATTTAAAAATGGTTATTGTTATTGTTATTATTATTATTATTAATATATTATCATTAAGATAATTATTAGTATTATCGTTAATAATGTTATAGTAACTATCATTATTAATATTAGTGTAATTAAAACAAATATTTGTAACACCTAATTATTTTGATTACTATTATTATCATTATTACGAACACGATATAAAAGACGATTAAAAGCTATTAAACGAAACGATTAGGAAATAATGGGTAAGAGTATCATGATGAAATTAAAATATTATAAGATATTGATTTAGATAAAATTATCGTTCTTATTATTTTTATCATTACTATTATTATTAAAATTATCGTTAGTATTAAAACTATCATTTTAACAAAAATTATCATTTTAATAGAAATGTCATTGTTACTATAAAATATCATTATTATTATTATTTTAAATAGAATTATTATTTTAAAGATAATATTAAAAATTATCGTAAATATTAAAGTTATCATAATTAGAATTATCGTTTTATCATAATGTCATCTTAGTAATTATAAATATTGATATTTTTATAATAATTATTATTATTACAAAATAATACAACTTTTACTTACTGTCATTATAGATATTATTTTATCAAATGAATATTTGATACAAACATATTTTACTACGTGTAATAACTTACTTTAATAATACGTATCATATTATCTTTATAATATTAAATGAACCCTATAAATTTTATTACTTAAAATATATAAAAGTATATTTTATTATATAAATATAATATAAAATTTTATTTATTAATAAATAAATTATATTATTTACTCTAATAAATCTTTTAAAAATATTTAAAAATATAAAACGACGATATTTAAACTATATATTAATCATGTATAAATTTTTGGAAATTATTTTGAGTCAAATTTACTTTTGTTGACTTTTGCATATTAGTCTCGAGCATTAGGATTGTGGTACACTATGACTTGACCTAATTTGTTAGACAAATATTGACCAACACATAAATATATATAATTAATTTAGGTTCGTGAATTCGAGGCCAACCTTGCACTTGTTCAATGACGTTATATGTATTTTTACTACGAAATACAGTATGGTGAGTTTCATTTGCCTTTTTACCCTTTATATTTTTGGGACTGAGAATACATGCGCTTTTATAAATGTTTGACGAAATAGACACAAGTAATTGAAACTACATTCTATGGTTGAATTATCGAAATTGAATATGCCCCTTTTTATTAAAGTCTGGTAATCTAAGAATTAGGGAACAGACACCCTAATTGACGCGAATCCTAAAGATAGAACTATTGGGCCTAACAAACCCCATCCAAAGTACCGGATGCTTTAGTACTTCGAAATTATATCATGTCCGAAGGAGGATCCCGGAATGATAGGGGATATTCTTATATGTATCTAGTTAATGTCGGTTACCAGGTGTTCACCATATGAATGATTATTTTTTGTCTCTATGCATGGGACGTACATTTATGAGAACTGGAAATGAAATTCGTGTGGTCTATTAAAATGATGGAAATAAATGATTATGATAAACTAATGAACTCACCAACCTTTTGGTTGACACTTTAAAGCATGTTTATTCTCTGGTGTTAAAGAAATCTTCCGCTGTGCATTTGCTCATTTTAAAGATATTACTTGGAGTCTTTCATAGCATATTTCGAAGAACGTTGCATTCGAGTCATTGAGTTCATCAAAGATTATTATTAAATCAATTTATAGTTGGATAGTGGATATTATGAAATGGTATGCATGCCTGTCAATTTTTGATGTAAAGAAAGATTGTCTTTTAAAAACGAATGCAATGTTTATAAAATGTATCATATAGAGGTCAAATACCTCGCAATGTAATCAACTATTGTGAATCGTTTATAATATATATGAACGGGTCCTTTCAGTAAGATGGGCGGAGTTGCGGGTTTGGGTAACAAATAAAATGGGCGATTATTGAACAGTCCATTTACTTTTGATTTTGTGAACAATGTGTCAAATGTGACTACAAAACAGATGTTTTTAGCATAATCTTATTGTTTGAATAAATTGATTTAGGAGGTATTGAAACACGCTCCGAGAGTTTGAGCAACATTCAACCCATTTGACTCAAGCTATGTTTTTTTTCCTTTTTACCCGCTAGAGAGAATATAACCCAAATCAGTGTATCTAATCGTAAACGGGTCGAGCTTTGCCACATCTACTCGCCATTGATATTTTATACTGTAATTACCAAATTAGGTGTTTGTTACTGTTTATATTGACAGTGTACCGAGGAAGCTCACCTGCCAGTTGATTGTGACACTGTATCAAAATGGATAATGAAGAACAATGCAGAGCCTGAAAATATGAACTGGTATTTTCTTTATATAAGTTATCTCTATTCTATAATTATTGAACCAATTTGGCAAGACTGATGGAAGCTGATGAATAGATAGTTTTGTGGACTCCACCTTGGTATTCCAACTTGATTCTTTTCTTTTTGAAAAATTGTGTTGTTACCTGTGAATCCAATATCTTACAATCTTCAAAATGAAGTTCGTAATTCAGTTTTTCGAATATGAGATATTGAATTAATATATACTTGATGGTGATGTTGTTAATAGCTCGGCTGTCTACACACATTCTCATAGAACCATCTTTCTTTGGAACCAGTAAAGCTGGTACTGAACAAGGACTCATGCTGGTTCTAACATATCCCTTGGCAACCAATTCATTAACTTGCTTTTCTAATTCTTTTGCTTCATGAGGGGAACATCGATAAGCTGCTTTATTAGGAAGAACAGATCCAGGTACAAGATCAATTTGATGTTCAATACCCCTAATTAGTGGTAAACCAGTAGGTAACTCAGTAGGAAACACATCAGTAAATTCGGATAACAATGGCTTTACCCTAGCTGGTATTTCATCACGCTGGTTCAACTCATCACTTTCAACCATCAGCAATAAATAAGCACCAGTACCACCCTTTAACTTAGTATCAACTTCAGCTTGAGTCATAAACAAAGTTTTATCATTCTTAAAAGTAGGGTCAGCTTGATAATGCTAAAAACGAACATATATTTCATAGCATTATTCCTCAAGAAAGACAAGCTTTTAGTTGCAATTGTTCTATTTACAAGTGATATTCGTTTAAATAATAAAAGGTGAAGACAAAAGACAGATTCGACGAATTGAAGACGCAAACGACCAAAAAGCTCAAAAGTACAAAAGACAATCAAAAAGGTTCCAATTATTGATAAGAAACGTCTCGAAATTACAAGAGTACAAGATTCAAAACGCAAAGTACAAAATATAAAATTGTACGCAAGGACGTTCGAAAATCCGGAACCGGGACCAGAGTCAACTCTCAACGCTCGACGCAACGGACTAAAAATTAGAAATTAACTATGCATATAAATATAATATAATATATAATTAATTATATTAATTATATATATATTATATATATATTATAAAACCGTCGGCAGAGAAAGACTCCAAGGGTGTGAGCTGTAAATTCATCCTCCGCGACTCGCGGAGTTTGAAGAGGCTTTTGCCGCGAGTCGCGGAGCCCCAAAAATCGAAAATCCCTATAAAGCCAACCGAATTCTGATCAAAATTCATCATCTTTTTCTTCCTCATTCATACGTAAAATTTATATATATATATATAATTTATATTTTGATTTTAATTTTAATTCTAATAATAAGGGTATGTTAGCGAATGTTGTAAGGGTGTAAGTCAAAATTCTGTCCGTGTAACGCTACGCTATTTTTAATCATTGTAAGTTATGTTCAACCTTTTTATATTAATGTCTCGTAGCTAAGTTATTATTATGCTTATTTAAAACGAAGTAATCATGATGTTGGGCTAATTACTAAAATTGGGTAATTGAGCTTTGTACCATAATTGGGGTTTGGATAAAAGAACGACACTTGTGGAAATTAAACTATGGGCTATTAATGGGCTTTATATTTGTTTAACTAAATGATAGTTTGTTAATGTTAATATAAAGATTTACAATTGGGCGTCCCTATAAATTACCATATACACTCGATCGGACACGATGGGCGGGGTATTTATATGTACGAATAATCGTTCATTTAACCGGACACAGGAATGGATTAATAGCCACTAGAATAATTAAAACAGGGGTGAAATTACATTCAAGGGTAATTGGTGTAATTGTTAACAAAGTAGTAAAACCTTGGTTTACACGCAGTCGATAACCTGGTGTATTCATTAAACAAAGTATTAAAACCTTGTTACAATTCGAATCCCCAATTAGTTGGAATATTTAACTTCGGGTATAATAATAATTTGACGAGGACACTCGCACTTTATATTTATGACTGATGGACTGTTATGGACAAAAACCAGACGGACATATTGAATAATCCAGGACAAAGGACAATTAACCCATGGGCATAAAACTAAAATCAACACTTCAAACATCATGATTACGGAAGTTTAAATAAGCATAATTCTTTTATTTCATATTTAATTTCCTTTATTTTATATTTAATTGCACTTCTAATTATCGCACTTTTATTTATTGTTATTTAATCGCACTTTTAATTATTGTACTTTTTAATTATCGCAATTTTATTTTATCGCACTTTTATTATTCGCAATTTCATTATCGTTATTTACTTTACGCTTTAAATTAAGTCTTTTATTTATTTAATATTTTACATTAGGTTTTAACTGCGACTAAAGTTTTAAAATCGACAAACCGGTCATTAAACGGTAAAAACCCCCCTTTATAATAATAATATTACTTATATATATATTTGTATTTTTATAAAAGTAAACTAATATAGCGTTGAGCTTTGTTTAAAGATTTCCCTGTGGAACGAACCGGACTTACTAAAAACTACACTACTTTACGATTAGGTACACTGCCTATAAGTGTTGTAGCAAGGTTTAAGTATATCCATTCTATAAATAAATAAATATCTTGTGTAAAATTGTATCGTATTTAATAGTGTTTTCTGCTAAAATTAATAACTATTTTATATACACCTCGCATAACATCAAGTATTTTTGGCGCCGCTGCCGGGGAACTCTCTTAAACGCCGAAAGCGCAACGCTAATATAAAAAAAAAAGGATTTTTAGTTTACTTCTATTAAAAATTCGTTTTTGTAAAAATACGTTTTAAATATTCGAAAATATAAAAAGAAAAACAAAAATATAAGTATTTTTAAGATTTTGTAAAATATTTAAGTTTTATAAGTTTCTTTATTTTTATTTTAGTTTATAAAAATATAAGTTTTATTTTAATATCTTTTATTTATTTAAAAACAGAAAACAGAAAATAAAAAAAAAATAAAGAAAAAACGCGTCGAATATTTAAATCTGTCAACTGAATTTCTGAACCCCGCGACTCGCGGGGTTTGAAGCATTAAATACCGCGACTCGCGGAGGGTACCTGACACACGGACAGAAGTCCTAATTCAGCATTAATTACGGGTTTTAATTAATTATAATTATTATTTAACCCTAATTATTATTATTAGTTTTATTTTTACTTTTACTTTTTATTTATGTATTTAGTATTAATTAGTTTTAATTAAATTATAAAATTAGTAGTTTTATTAAATAAATAATATAAAAATAATATTTTTTTAAAAAATTGTACTTTTTACAACTTTTTATATATTTTTATATTTTGTCCCTTTTTAATTATTGTAGCGTAATATTTGTATTTTTAGCTCATATTTAATTTTAAACTTAGTTTTTGCTATAGTTATTTTTACTCCTAGATTTTTAGGCTTTGCCGTAGAATTCCTTAAGTGCTTTTTCTTTAGACTAAGATTTAGGTGCTTTAGAATTTTGCGACGCCTTTTTAAGTTTTAGTTTCTTTTTAAGTTATTTCCATTTGGGATTTAGTTTTTCCTGTAAGCTTTAATATTTTTAGACCTTTTACTATGTACCAATTATCATTCCAATTAGTAATTTCAATTTGCGATTATAATTTTAAGATAGTTGTAGTAATAAGGTTAGGTTAGTTAAGTATTTTTAAGTTTTGATAAGTTTCTTTTATTTTTCCGTCACCTTTTATTTTTCAACCATTTTTTCTTTTTCGACCTTTTGCGACGAACTCTTTTTCTCTCTTATTTCTCGCCATTCTAGTTTTTAGGACTTAGAATTTTTTCTACTTCTTATCTAAATTTCTTAAAATTACGAAAATTTATTTTGAGTGGTTAAATTGATAGACATCAAAATTTTCTGGTTCGTAGTAATAGTTGGATTTGTACGTGGACCGGGTTATTGGAGCCAAACAGTCCTCAATTATATTGAGACCAAACGAATCCTGCCCCTCTGCTGCATCTTTTGGCTATTCGAAACGTGGGCAAAATCAGAAAAGTCTATTGATTGGATAACTTATTATAATTTTTCTTTCCTTTTTAAAACTAATAGGATATTCAGTGAATGCACCGAGCAAGACGTTCATCACCTTTTGTACGTTCACCACCTGTAACTAGATCAAGACATTTAGCAAATATAACCGCCATTGATTTTTCTTTAGAATCGTCATCCAGTCGACCAAGTACTTCAGTTCAAATTTCCGATAATCCATTTTTTGAACCCAACCTCACAATTGAGAATCCAGAGAATATTCAGGAACGGTTCGTAGATCCTGAACCATTAAACTTTCCTTCGGAACCACCAATCATTCAAACAGAGATTGTTGAGGAACGAACCATTAAATCAGAATCATCTAGTGATACCGATTCAACAAATTCAATTATGGAGAATCTGGAACCTTTAAGTATGGAAGACCGAATGAGAGCTAAACGCACTGGCCAAGGTCACGCAATTACTCATCCAGACATTAATGCGCCAGATTATGAAATCAAAGGACAAATTCTACACATGGTGACTAATCAATGCCAATTTAGTGGTGCGCCGAAGGAAGATCCAAATGAACATCTACGTACCTTTAATAGGATCTGCACACTATTTAAAATCCGAGAAGTGGAGGATGAACAGATATATCTCATGTTATTTCCCTGGACTTTAAAGGGAGAAGCCAAAGATTGGTTGGAATCGTTACCTGAAGGGGCGATTGATACATGGGACGTTTTAGTTGACAAATTTCTTAAACAATTCTTTCCTGCATCTAAAGCCGTAAGACTTCAAGCAGAAATTGTTACGTTTACACAGAAACCAAATGAAACTCTATATGAGGCGTGGACAAGATATGGAAAGTTATTAAGAGGATGTCCGCAACATGGTTTAGACACCTGTCAAATAGTACAAATATTTTACCAAGGATGCGACATCACTACAAGAAAAGACATAGATATAGCAGCTGGTGGTTCTATTATGAAGAAAACCGAAACTGATGCTTACAAAATTATTGATAACACTGCTTCCCACTCACATGAGTGGCACCAAGAAAAAGACATCATTAGATCATCTAAAGCAGCTAGAGCCGATTCTAGCCATGACTTAGATTCAATTTCCGCAAAGATAGATGCTGTGGAGAGACGAATGGAAAAGATGACTAAAGATATTCACTCAATACGAATTAGTTGTGAGCAGTGTGGAGGACCACATTTAACAAAAGATTGTCTCAGTATTGAATTAACAATGGAACAAAGAGAGAATATTTCATACATAAACCAAAGGCCTGGAAATAATTATCAGAATAATTATCAACCGCCAAGACCGATTTACAATCAAAACCAGAATTATAACCGAAATATTCCATACAACAACCAACAAGGTCCTAGCAATCAACAAGTATCCAATAATACTTACAATCAGCAAAGACCTAATTTTCAAAACAAACCACCACAACAAACCGATGATAAAAAGCCAAATTTAGAAGATATGATGACGAAGCTAGTTGAAACTCAAACGCAGTTTTTCACATCTCAGAAACAAACAAATGAACAAAATGCTCAAGCATTTAGAAATCAACAAGCTTCTATTCAAAATCTGGAACAAGAAGTAAGTAACCTAGCAAGGTTAATAGGTGAAAGAAAACCGGGAAGTTTACCGAGTGATACAAATGCTAACCCCCGGAATGAAACAGCTAAAGCCATTACCACGAGAAGTGGTATTACACTTAAACCACCTGAAATACCTGTAAATTCAGATGATTCTATTCCAACTCCACAAGAACCACAATCCGAGCAAGAAAAGGAAAAAGAACCGGTAGTTGAAAAGGTTAATGAAGATAACCCAGTTAAGGCTAAACCTTATGTTAAACCATACCAACCACCGCTTCCTTACCCGAGTAAAATGAGAAAAGAAAAACTTGAAGCCGAGCAATCCAAATTCTTGGATATGTTTAAACAAATACATGTAAATCTTCCTTTCATTGATGTGATTTCAGGAATGCCAAGGTATGCTAAATTCTTGAAAGATCTAATCTCAAATAGAAAGAAAATGGAAGAACTCTCGGCTGTTACTATGAATGCTAATTGTTCAGCAGTGCTGTTGAATAAGATACCAGAAAAACTATCTGATCCAGGAAGTTTCACAATTCCATGTTTTCTGGGTAGTCTTAGTTCAATAGAAGCATTGGCAGACTTAGGTGCTAGTATAAATCTAATGCCGTATTCACTATACGCTAAACTAGACCTTGGAGAATTGAAACCAACAAGAATAAGCATACAACTAGCCGATAGATCAGTAAAATATCCTAGAGGGATAATGGAGAATATGCTAGTTAAAGTTGGTAATTTAGTATTTCCAGTAGATTTTGTTGTTTTGGACATGGAAGAAGATTCTCAAGTTCCTCTCATATTAGGAAGACCATTCTTAAACACGGCTAAAGCAATGATAGACGTGTTCGGTAAGAAATTGACCCTAAGTATAGAGGATGAGAGTGTTACCTTTTCAGTTGATAGAGCAATGCAACAACCACAATCTGCAGATGATACATGTTATTATATTCAAACTATAGATGCACATGCAGAATTATTAGAAGAATTTCCAGAATTACAAGGAACAGGAGAATGTTCTTTAGGAGAAGGTAATGAACCAATTGATGAAGCTGAAATGTTAGCTACACTTATAGCTAATGGATATGAACCAACAACAGAAGAAATTCAAATGCTAAAAAAAGAAGACAGATATCGATATAAATCATCGATAGAAGAACCTCCGAAATTAGAGTTAAAGCCACTTCCAACCCATTTGGAATACGCTTATTTACATGGTGAATCTGAATTACCTGTAATAATATCGTCTTCTCTCACAAATGATGAGAAATCACAACTCATTTCTGTGTTGAAAGCTCATAAACCAGCCATTGCATGGAAGATTCATGATATTAAAGGAATAAGTCCTTCGTATTGCACACATAAAATCCTTATGGAAGAAGGTCATAAAACGTATGTGCAACGCCAACGAAGACTAAATCCGAATATGCAAGATGTAGTTAAGAAAGAGATTATTAAACTGCTAGATGCAGGTTTAATTTATCCAATTTCTGATAGTCCATTGGTAAGCCCAGTTCAATGCGTGCCTAAGAAGGGTGGCATGACTGTCATTACAAATGAGAAAAATGAGCTTATTCCTACTAGAACTGTAACAGGATGGCGTGTATGTATTGATTATAGAAAATTAAATGACGCCACCAGAAAAGATCACTTTCCCATACCTTTTATAGATCAAATGTTGGAAAGATTAGCCGGAAATAGTTACTATTGTTTTCTAGATGGATTTTCCGGATATTTTCAAATTCCAATAGCACCCGAGGACCAAGAGAAAACCACATTCACGTGCCCTTATGGTACTTTTGCTTACAAACGCATGCCATTTGGACTTTGCAACGCCCCTGCAACCTTTCAAAGGTGTATGATGGCGATTTTTCACGACATGATAGAAGAATGCATGGAAGTATTCATGGATGACTTTTCGGTCTTCGGTGATACATTTAAATCATGTCTAGTTAATCTGGAACGAATGCTAATTAGATGCGAAAAATCAAATCTAGTACTTAATTGGGAGAAATGCCATTTCATGGTTAAAGAAGGCATCGTTCTTGGACATAAAATTTCAAAAGAAGGAATTGAAGTGGATAGAGCTAAAGTAGATGTAATTGCTAAACTTCCACATCCCACCAATGTTAGAGGAGTTAGGAGTTTTCTAGGGCATGCCGGTTTTTACCGACGTTTCATAAAAGATTTTTCTAAAATTACCACTCCTATGAATAAACTCCTAGAAAAGGATGCGCCATTCATCTTTTCAGATGAGTGTATCAAATCTTTTAATATTCTTAAAGAAAAACTCACTAATGCGCCGATCATGATAACACCAAATTGGAATCTACCATTTGAACTAATGTGCGATGCAAGTGATTTTGCAATGGGAGCCGTTTTAGGACAAAGGATTGAAAAACGATTTCAACCTATATATTATGCTAGTAAGACATTACAAGGAGCACAAAAAAACTATACAACTACTGAAAAAGAACTCCTTGCTATTGTCTTTGCTTTTGACAAATTCCGAGCATATCTCGTTCTAGCAAAAACGGTGGTCTATACCGACCATTCTGCTCTTAGATACCTATTTTCAAAACAAGATGCTAAACCAAGATTAATCCGTTGGATCTTACTCTTACAAGAGTTTGATATTGAAATCCGAGATAAAAGAGGAGCAGAAAATCTCGCCGCTGATCATCTTTCTCGTCTTGAAAATCCTGAGTTAGAAGTTCTAAATGAATCGGTCATACAAGACAACTTTCCTGATGAATATCTATTGAAGATAGATTATAAAGAAATTCCATGGTTTGCAGACTATGCAAACTACTTAGTTTGTGGATTCCTTGAAAAAGGATTATCGTACCAAAGATGAAAGAAATTCTTCAGTGATATAAAACACTATTTCTGGGAAGATCCACATCTGTTTAAAAGTTGTCCCGATGGAATAATACGCCGATGTGTATTTGGAGATGAAGCTAGTAAAATTTTAAACCATTGTCACACAGGACCAACAGGAGGGCATTATGGGCCTCAACTAACAGCAAGAAAAGTTTATGAAGCTGGATTCTATTGGCCTACAATTTACAAAGACGCACACCTTCTTTGCAAATCCTGTGATGCATGTCAAAGGGCCGGAAAAATAAGTCAACGTGATGAAATGCCACAAAATGTCATCCAAGTATGTGAAGTATTTGACATTTGGGGTATTGACTTTATGGGTCCATTTCCAAAATCTCATAATAATCTATATATACTCGTAGCCATTGATTATGTATCTAAATGGGCGGAAGCACAAGCTCTCCCAACTAACGATGCACGAGTTGTAGTCAATTTTTTAAAACGTCTTTTTGCAAGGTTTGGAACACCGAAAGCTTTAATAAGTGATCGGGGTACTCATTTCTGTAATAATCAACTTGAGAAAGTTCTTAAAAGATATGGAGTAACTCATAAAATCTCCACCGCATATCATCCACAAACAAGTGGACAAGTTGAAAATACAAACCGAGCTTTAAAACGTATTCTAGAGAAAACCGTAGGATCAAATCCGAAGGAATGGTCCATTAAATTGGAGGATGCACTCTGGGCTTTTAGAACAGCCTACAAAACTCCAATTGGAACCACACCTTTTAGACTTGTTTATGGAAAAGCATGTCATCTTCCAGTAGAAATTGAACACAAAGCATTTTGGGCTTTGAAGACATGTAATCTTGATTTATATGAAGCCGGACGTCTACGATTAAGTCAACTAAATGAATTAGAAGAATTAAGACATGAAGCATACGAAAATTCGTTAATCTATAAAGAAAGAACGAAGAAATGGCATGATAAAAGAATCAGAAGTTCAAAAGAATTTAAAGAAGGAGACAGAGTTCTTCTTTTCAATTCACGATTCAAGCTATTTCCTGGAAAATTGAAATCAAGATGGTCTGGACCATTCATAGTCAAAAGAGTTTTCCCATACGGAACGATAGAATTAATAAATTCAAATGGGATTGAATTTAAAGTTAATGGTCACAGAGTTAAACATTACATACATGGTCTGATGGAAGTCGACAACGAAGTTAATCACAATTTCGACACCACAGCTAACTAAGTGTGGGGAGAATCAAGTCTTTAAAGGATAATATGTATTTCTGTTAGAGTTAGATTGTCTGTTTTCGTGTAGTTCTCGAAAATGGAACACGTATGGTCTTTCCCTAGCAGACCCTAAAGAACTAGTCTTCTCCCCCCATTCTGAATTTTTATTTTTTTTAGGTTTTTACAAAATGAAGACTGCCTGTGAACTAAACCATGGTCTAATGCTACACGCTTTGATCACTAAAAGAAATAATGACATACTACCGAGTGAAATAGTATCAGTAATCAGAGAAAGAATGGACGGAGTTAGAAAAGAATCCAGATGCGAAGATAATAAGTTACAATTTGGTAAAGGAAAATCAAAATCCGCAGCGAAAAGAAGAGCATGACACTTAGAAAGATGTCACAAATGCGGAAAATGGTCACATGGAGGTAAATGTTCAAATAATCAAACCTATTCAAATACCGAATTTGTTACTTTATGCAGAGACGGACCGTTCATATGTTTAGAAGAAAAGACACTGAATGCTCGAGGTTACGCCTGAAAAGACCCGTTCATATACATTATAAACGATTCACAATAGTTGATTACATTGCGAGGTATTTGACCTCTATATGATACATTTTACAAACATTGCATTCGTTTTTAAAAGACAATCTTTCTTTACATCGAAAATTGACAGGCATGCATACCATTTCATAATATCCACTATCCAACTATAAATTGATTTAATAATAATCTTTGATGAACTCAATGACTCGAATGCAACGTTCTTCGAAATATGCTATGAAAGACTCCAAGTAAATATCTTTAAAATGAGCAAATGCACAGCAGAAGATTTCTTTAACACCTGAGAATAAACATGCTTTAAAGTGTCAACCAAAAGGTTGGTGAGTTCATTAGTTTATCATAATCATTTATTTCCATCATTTTAATAGACCACAAGAATTTCATTTCCAGTTCTCATAAATATACGTCCCATGCATAGAGACAAAAATAATCATTCATATGGTGAACACCTGGTAACCGACATTAACAATATGCATATAAGAATATCCCCTATCATTCCGGGATCCTCCTTCGGACATGATATAAATTTCGAAGTACTAAAGCATCCGGTACTTTGGATGGGGTTTGTTAGGCCCGATAGATCTATCTTTAGGATTCGCGTCAATTAGGGTGTCTGTTCCCTAATTCTTAGATTACCAGACTTTAATAAAAAGGGGCATATTCGATTTCGATAATTCAACCATAGAATGTAGTTTCAATTACTTGTGTCTATTTTGTCAAACATTTATAAAAGCGCATGTATTCTCAGTCCCAAAAATATAAAGGGTAAAAAGGCAAATGAAACTCACCATACTGTATTTCGTAGTAAAAATACATATAACGTCATTGAACAAGTGCAAGGTTGGCCTCGGATTCACGAACCTATATTAATTTTATATATTTATATGTTGGTCAATATTTGTATAGCAATTTAGGTCAGGTCATAGTGTAATCCTATCCTATAGCTCGAGTCTAACTCTACAGTATAGTAACATGTTATATTACTCATGCTCAATTAAGATTCTAGTAAAAGGTGACGTGTGAAACAACGTAACATAAATGGTTTCATAATCATAAAATAGTATTTTAGGTTTTTTTTTTTTTTTTTTTTTGGGAGAAAATCAACACAAAAAGTTAACTGAAAAGTTAACAGGAAAAGTCAAAGTTCAAAGTCAAAAGTCAAAGGTTAAAGTCAAAAGTCAAAGGTCAAAGTAAAAATGAGGTCGCACGCAAATATATAATAACTTATACAAAAATAATTTTCGGTCAAACATGACTAAACGGGTCACTTCAGCTATTTTTTAGAAAAATTATCGGAACTCCGATTGATAAACGGCTAAAGATAAAAGTTACACATTACCAAAAAAAAATAAGCATAAATATTACAGAAGTAAACTAAACCTAGACAACTCGTAGTTGCCAACGCGTTTTCGGCGTTTCAAAGTTAATTTTTCAGCTTTAATAAATTTACAAAAGTGACCGAGTAGCCTACTTTGGAGATTTTTAGAAAATTCCTCAAAACTCGTATTGACAAACGGTCAAAGCCTGCAAATTCTCGTTACCACACAGATATAACATGATTTTTGGCAAGAGTAAACACATATCAGGCCGACCATGACAACTGATACAAAACTGACATTTTTAAATAAAAAAGTTTCAGCTCTTTTTAGAATTTTAAAATGTGACCAAACTGTCAACTTTGATGATTTTTAGAAAAATCTTCGAGACTCGAATTGACAAACGGCTAGAGTTTTTTATTAGACCTTACAGCAAAGAATTCAGTGGTATTTTTTTTATATATGAAACAACGCAGATCAGCGAGAATTTCAGTTCCCGTTTCGACATTTCATCAAAATTTGCAAAACTTCTTTTGTTCATAACTTGACAACCGTTCAACGAAACGAGACGTGCTTTATATGAAAATTCATCTACCCGACGAGTAGAATCCAAATAATCACTTTTTATAACCCAGAAAATTAGTTCACTAATTATCATCAGCAATTTTAATTACGAAATTAATTATGCAATTTGTTTATTTCATAACTTTCTAACCACTACTTGGATTCAAGTGATTCTTAAACCAAAATTCAACTATTTTTCGCTAGCTTTCCAACGACATGCATATTTTATACCTTATCTCAATCGTATATGTAACTAATTCAGGAATCAACATAACCTATCTAATGGCAATATCAAAAGTACAAGCATGCATAATCCTATATACTCGAGCACTAGTCAGGGATACACTATTAGTATGTAAAAATTAAATTATGAGTACTCACATATCAATATTGAGATTCAATATTACAGGAAAGGTACGTAAACACAACGTAGATGATAAACACTATATTGACCTCACGAGCATACCCATGAACCATACTCAATCACCTCCATAGCTATAACCCATAATTTCCTTAATCTTATCCCACTCGAAAAAATAACTTCGAAATCACTCGGACAGCACTCCGTCGTAATATTTTATGTATACTAATAATATCTTGAGATAATACGGAGTAAATATATATATGTAAATCGATTGAGAGAGTTTAGAGAAAACTATTTTCAAGTTTCTATGAAATAATGAAACCTATTGAATTCTATTTATAATATATTTTTGAATTATTAAAGTGAATTATTAAAGTATGAATTATTAAAGTGAATTATTAAAGTATGAATTATTAAAGTGAATTATTAAAGTATGAATTATTAAAGTGAATTATTAAAGTATGAATTATTAAAGTGAATTATTAAAGTATGAATTATTAAAGTTAAAGTAAAGTAAAAATAAAGTAAAGGTAAAGTTTAAGTATAGTAAAAGTATAAAACTATGTACGTATAATACGCGTATAAATATATATAATATTAATTTAAATCGTTATATATATTTAATAAAATAAAATATAAATATCGTTATCTTTATCATACTAGTTAAGTAATGAGTTGTCAAAAGTGGTTCTAGATATTTATAAAAGTTATATACGTTTTAATAATAAAGTTCTTTTTAAACTGAAAACGTTTTTGTACGTTTAAAACTAAATAGATCAATCGAGTCTTTATGAGATTCAATCTTCCACTATCCTTTGTCTAGTTCTCAATGATTGACAATTTGTTCATATTTATAAATCACTTTACCATTTTCCGAATATTGTTAAAATTAAAAGATTTCTCAAATCAACGTGGGCCTTTCAACAGAGACTTGTAATCATAATTCAATATATCTGATAATTCAATCATTTGATCTTATCTTCTAATTCCATTGATAAACATTTTGAAACAGATACAATCATATAAAGTATTTAATCTGATATTTTGTTTACGTTTCAAGTTATAATATATATACACATATACATATATAATCATATTCGTTTAATGGTTCGTGAATCGTTGGAACTTGGTCGAGGTTGAATGAATGTATGAACATAGTTTAAAATTCTTGAAATTTAACTTAACAAATATTGCTTATCGTGTCGGAAACATATAAAGATTAAACTTTAAATTTGGTTGGAAATTTCCGGGTTGTCACAGTACCTACCCGTTAAAGAAATTTCGTCCCGAAATTTGAGTGGAAAGGTCGTGAATGATAATAAGTATGTTATCATGATGCATACGGGCTGAAAATTAGAGTTTTATCATCAGCGAATAATTTGGATAAACAATCTATTTATATGAAGAGTACGAATGAAGCTAACATAGAAGAGTGAAATGAGTAAGTGTAGATTCATCTTATCATTTGACGTAGATATGATTGATTCCCAGATTTTAAGGGATTTGAAGAAAATCTTCTTAATTAGATTTGACTCTCCGGTAATCAAGGGAATTAGGATCCGCTTTAAATGCGATCGTCCATTTTAATTGTTCTGTCGGAGATTTTCTTATAAATTCACCACCTTCATTTCCTTACAACTCACACCATCTGTTGATGCATTTTATGCAAGTCCCTAGACATCTACCCACGTCCATTGCAGGTACAACAGTTTACAGGCCACCATGATTGCTCGTTATTATCCTATCCGTGGTTATATGTGGTTACAGGAACTACAGGAACGAGATTTAGATGTTTGACTATGTTAGACTTAGTCAGACGTACGAGTGAAGCCTCACTAGTACGGCTGACAGGCTCATACGCATGGTTGATGCTGAGCTAAGTCACAATTACAACCTAAATGATAAGACACGAGTGAGTGATCACCCGTACGGTTGATGAAGCCAACTCGTACGTGTGATGAATGAATCGTATGGGTGTGTCAACAGCAGGGGTATATAAAGTCTTATGTTCTTCATTTTAGGTTAAGCCTCTCATTTGTTACACACACTCAGATCTAGTGAGCTCCTTCGATTCTCTCTCAGTCCAAATCACCCAGGTGATGAATAATAGCTCTAGGTGTTGATCTAATCACACTTGATTTAGTTGTGGTTTGACTAAATTAATCAAAAAAAAAACTTAACCTATTCACTAGAGGGTTTGATTCACTTATTCTGCCATTGTGTGAGTTAAATCTGTTAATTTCTAAGTTCCTAGTCATGTTTCATCACCTTCTATTCTTTCCCCCTCAACTCATATTTTAAAGTATTCATCAATATGCTCCATCCAGTTCTGATTCTCGATATACTTCTAACTTTCATATCGGTCATTCTTCTTTTTTTTTTCATCTACCGCCGGAAGAATCTATTTACTTCTACTATACTCTTGGGTTTATAGTGTTCCTAGTTCTCCCGTGTCTTTATATTGCTATATGCATCGATATATATGGTTTATAATTTCTGGTTTGTCGTTGGGCTTTATATGTTCCCTTATATTTCAAAGTCTCTGCTTCTGTCTTCTATAATCATTATCATTCACAGTTAATGCTCTCTTTTATTTGCTGCAATTTATACCCCAATTTCTATTTCGAAGTTTTGTCCTTTCGTTTCTTCTTCTTGCGATTAAGCACCGCTTGTAATGGTCCAGAATTCACAGATACGAATTTCGAAAAGAACATTGTTAATGTTCTAGGAAGGAAATTGTGATGGCACGATCTTGACTTGTCAAATTACTAAAATACCTTGGAAAAGGCCGAATCATCAAGAAATATTTTCTTGATATTTTAGAGGTTAAATAGAATACAAGAGTCGTATAACATGGCACATGATGATGTTATGATCTGTGAATCATCACGTTCCATTTAGAAACTCAGCATGACTTACTGTAATATAATCACATTGATCAAGTGTCATTATATTATACTAATTCATGCTTCAGTTCCCAACACTACTTCAAAATATTCCTATTTTAAACTTGAATGTTTCAGAATTTAGAAACTAAAATAGTTTCTTTTATGATGTAATACAGATAGCGCGAAGAGGTAAATGATTTCAAATAAGAAAAATTAATATCTTCAGAAATATGGAGGATATTTATAATGAAAGATATGATGATATTTTAGAATTTCTAATATCAGAGGATGATGAAGAATATTGTCCGCAGGGGTTTAGAGTCAGGAGCAAGGTATTTGTTAATGACTTCAGCAGATACTGAATTATTTGGATCCTTTGAAGTCAGGTTCAGTCTTTGTAATTTGTCCACAGCCTCCTTCCTACTTTGCTCAATCCGTTTTCCAGTTCCAAGACTTCTCTTTTTCTGCGCTTTGCCAGCACACCTATTCATTATCATCAAACTTTTACTGTTAAGGTCGTTTATAGTTTTTTTGCTGCTTCATCAGTATTTTTCCATTTTCGGAGAACCAATTCGTAGTTCGAAGTGTTTTTCAGAATCTTCACATTCAAATTAAGTCCAGAAGATAGACGTTATATATACACATATAACTGTTGGCGTAGACATGCTGCGAGATTTCAAAATACTGATTGCTAATTCCCAATGATTCGTATGAAAATTCTCATTACAAGATGCGAATGAGTAAATGATGGGGTTTCAATGAATAATTATAATGACTTTTTGGAGAGGCTAAAGTCAAAGGGTAATGAAGTTGTTGATACATCTGTTAATAATGTGGTGGAATGTAAAAGGTTCCCTGGTAACGATGGTGTATATCTCAAGGTTATAATAAGGTTAGTCTGACTGAAAAGTCGAAGTTGACTTGTTGGATCTGTGACAAAACTGGCTACTTTGAATAGGAGTCGCAAAGTTATTTTTGCTAATAAATGCTAAAGAATCTGACGCGAATACGTTGTTTCAACTTTTACTTTGGTTTCAAGAGTTTTTCAGGTACATAACTGTGGGTAACATGTGGTTGGATCATCATCTCGATTGCTCATCATTCGAAGTGTCTTCAGAAATTTTCGAAGGATTTGAACACAGATTATAATCGTTAACATACATTTGATGTTCTAACACAGTTTTAAAGTCAAAATATAGCTTGTGAAAGATGTAAGGATCTAAGAGTGATGATTTTGGTCATATCTCAAGTTGAATTTTGAGATTTCAAAATCAGAATATGTAATTAAATTTTGAATGAGTATGGTTGTTTTGATTTCTATAAAAGAATGTATATTGTTGTGAAAGTAGGGAGATAATGGATGATTTGCTGAATCAGATTCGAAGAATGTAATATATTAATTGTGAATTTATATATCTCTCTGGTATTACCTACCCGTTAAAAAAAAGTTCACAATTAATATTTTGTACAAAAGAATTTTATTACAGTCTTTATGAAAATATATATATGTATATTTTCTTCAGATGTAACATAGATTTAATGAGTTAATGTTAAATTAAACTCATTTGATTTACGGTTGAAACTAGAATTGAATAATCCCTAAAGGCTTTAAAAAGTACATAACTTTTACGCAGTATTTCTTTAATGACATTGAAATTATGAATCAATACTTCGTTATTTATTGATGTATGATGTTCGGTTCGTGGAATTCTTGTGAATTTCGCAAAGTACGAATGATGTTATCTGAAAAGTTTCGGGTACATCGATGATGAAAGTGTAAAATCAAATATATACTTGATTTATTATGAATTGGAATTTGTTGAATTGCGACAGAGATTGTAGTTAACGCTGGTTAAGTTACGGCCGAAGGACGTACATTATTGCATATTTGTAATATGAATTAACCGAGTAGTTAAGATTCACACACAATAGCTTAGCACGGAAAGATTTATTTTTATTTCAAAATATATAAAATATACATATAATTTCTTCAAAGGGAATGAGTTAATTCTTCATAACTCGTTGATACAATATACGGGTTATTGATTCGTAATGATGTCCATAGTGATTCTTGAGCTGACGGAGTTTGTGATGTTATAGGTGTTGTTGATTCTGATGTTGACTGTACTGATGATGCTGGTGACGCTGATGGTACTGTTGATGCTGTTGGTAAAACAAGTTTAGCTTGTTAATCACACACCATTTTTGTCAGGGTTTCTACTCTTCCTTCTATCATTTTGGTTCGCTTAACTGATTTATGGTTAGGGCTAGATTAGATAATCTCTAAGACTTTAGAGATTACATAATCTGCGCGGAATGTTTCTCCAACGAAGTTATGAATTAATACTTCGTCGGTTATTGTTGTTGGTATTCCTTGGTATCTACAGGGCGTATGACATTGGTGCTCGTGGGACAGAGTGTAAAGTTGAGGTTTACGACGTGGTTGTGATTGGGGTGGTAATGGTACTATTGACGTTGATGATGGTATTACTGGTTATGCTGCTGATGCTGCTGCTGGTGTTTGTAATCTCTGCACCATATTCTCCAAAGCCACTACCCGAGCGCGAAGCTCGTTGACTTCTTATATTACACCGGGGTGATTGTCGGTTCAGACGAGCGGATAAATAAAATCTAAAATTTGATGTAATATATAATCGTGACGAGATACTCTGGAAATGAGCGAGAAAATGGTGTTTCGGACAGGTTCGCCGGTAAGTGCTTCAGGTTCTTCGTCAAGAGGGCAATGTGGTGGATGGAAGGGATCACCTTCTTCTTGTCTCCAATGATTGAGGAGGCTACGAACCCATCCCCAATTCATCCAGAATAGGTGATGACTGATTGGTTGATCTATTCCAGTCACACTGCTTTCGGAGCTGGAGTGGGATTCCATTTCGAAATCCGAGGAACTTGAATTAATGATGAATTCCATTTTGTACGATTGAATAAGGATTTTTTTTCGATATGAAATGATTTTCGGTTATCGGATGGTATTCTAATTACATAGAATATCCATATATATAGAACAAAAGATTTCGTAAATTACGGAGGAATTTACGGGATATATCAGGCAACGTTTACAGTAATAGATACGATAAGATATGATTTAGCAGATACGCTAAGATATGAATTTTTGTCTATACACTATTCATGCAATCAATGCAGCCAGACGTGTCTTAGACTAAAAATGATAAGCAGGTAATTTCCTGAGGATGATAAGTAGTTAATTTTTGACACAAAATGATAAGCAAAACTATTGACATGCAGACACGGTCGAAGTCCAGACTCACTAATGCATCTTATCGACTTATCTGTTAGACACACTAATGCAGACCTGGTTCGCTAAGACCACCGCTCTGATACCAACTGAAAGGACCCGTTCATATACATTATAAACGATTCACAATAGTTGATTACATTGCGAGGTATTTGACCTCTATATGATACATTTTACAAACATTGCATTCGTTTTTAAAAGACAATCTTTCTTTACATCGAAAATTGACAGGCATGCATACCATTTCATAATATCCACTATCCAACTATAAATTGATTTAATAATAATCTTTGATGAACTCAATGACTCGAATGCAACGTTCTTCGAAATATGCTATGAAAGACTCCAAGTAAATATCTTTAAAATGAGCAAATGCACAGCGGAAGATTTCTTTAACACCTGAGAATAAACATGCTTTAAAGTGTCAACCAAAAGGTTGGTGAGTTCATTAGTTTATCATAATCATTTATTTCCATCATTTTAATAGACCACAAGAATTTCATTTCCAGTTCTCATAAATATACGTCCCATGCATAGAGACAAAAATAATCATTCATATGGTGAACACCTGGTAACCGACATTAACAATATGCATATAAGAATATCCCCTATCATTCCGGGATTCTCCTTCGGACATGATATAAATTTCGAAGTACTAAAGCATCCGGTACTTTGGATGGGGTTTGTTAGGCCCGATAGATCTATCTTTAGGATTCGCGTCAATTAGGGTGTCTGTTCCCTAATTCTTAGATTACCAGACTTTAATAAAAAGGGGCATATTCGATTTCGATAATTCAACCATAGAATGTAGTTTCAATTACTTGTGTCTATTTCGTCAAACATTTATAAAAGCGCATGTATTCTCAGTCCCAAAAATATAAAGGGTAAAAAGGCAAATGAAACTCACCATACTGTATTTCGTAGTAAAAATACATATAACGTCATTGAACAAGTGCAAGGTTGGCCTCGGATTCACGAACCTATATTAATTTTATATATTTATATGTTGGTCAATATTTGTATAGCAATTTAGGTCAGGTCATAGTGTAATCCTATCCTATAGCTCGAGTCTAACTCTACAGTATAGTAACATGTTATATTACTCATGCTCAATTAAGATTCTAGTAAAAGGTGACGTGTGAAACAACGTAACACAAATGGTTTCATAATCATAAAATAGTATTTTAGGTTTTTTTTTTTTTTTTTTTTTTTTGGAAGAAAATCAACACAAAAAGTTAACTGAAAAGTTAACAGGAAAAGTCAAAGTTCAAAGTCAAAAGTCAAAGGTTAAAGTCAAAAGTCAAAGGTCAAAGTAAAAATGAGGTCGCATGCAAATATATAATAACTTATACAAAAATAATTTTCGGTCAAACATGACTAAACGGGTCACTTCAGCTATTTTTTAGAAAAATTATCGGAACTCCGATTGATAAACGGCTAAAGATAAAAGTTACACATTACCAAAAAAAAAATTAAGCATAAATATTACAGAAGTAAACTAAACCTAGACAACTCGTAGTTGCCAACGCGTTTTCGGCGTTTCAAAGTTAATTTTTCAGCTTTAATAAATTTACAAAAGTGACCGAGTAGCCTACTTTGGAGATTTTTAGAAAATTCCTCAAAACTCGTATTGACAAACGGTCAAAGCCTGCAAATTCTCGTTACCACACAGATATAACATGATTTTTGGCAAGAGTAAACACATATCAGGCCGACCATGACAACTGATACAAAACTGACATTTTTAAATAAAAAAGTTTCAGCTCTTTTTAGAATTTTAAAATGTGACCAAACTGTCAACTTTGATGATTTTTAGAAAAATCTTCGAGACTCGAATTGACAAACGGCTAGAGTTGTTTATTAGACCTTACAGCAAAGAATTCAGTGGTATTTTTTTTATATATGAAACAACGCAGATCAGCGAGAATTTCAGTTCCCGTTTCGACATTTCATCAAAATTTGCAAAACTTCTTTTGTTCATAACTTGACAACCGTTCAACGAAACGAGACGTGCTTTATATGAAAATTCATCTACCCGACGAGTAGAATCCAAATAATCACTTTTTATAACCCAGAAAATTAGTTCACTAATTATCATCAGCAATTTTAATTACGAAATTAATTATGCAATTTGTTTATTTCATAACTTTCTAACCACTACTTGGATTCAAGTGATTCTTAAACCAAAATTCAACTATTTTTCGCTAGCTTTCCAACGACATGCATATCTTATACCTTATCTCAATCGTATATGTAACTAATTCAGGAATCAACATAACCTATCTAATGGCAATATCAAAAGTACAAGCATGCATAATCCTATATACTCGAGCACTAGTCAGGGATACACTATTAGTATGTAAAAATTAAATTATGAGTACTCACATATCAATATTGAGATTCAATATTACAGGAAAGGTACGTAAACACAACGTAGATGATAAACACTATATTGACCTCACGAGCATACCCATGAACCATACTCAATCACCTCCATAGCTATAACCCATAATTTCCTTAATCTTATCCCACTCGAAAAAATAACTTCGAAATCACTCGGACAGCACTCCGTCGTAATATTTTATGTATACTAATAATATCTTGAGATAATACGGAGTAAATATATATATGTAAATCGATTGAGAGAGTTTAGAGAAAACTATTTTCAAGTTTCTATGAAATAATGAAACCTATTGAATTCTATTTATAATATATTTTTGAATTATTAAAGTGAATTATTAAAGTATGAATTATTAAAGTGAATTATTAAAGTATGAATTATTAAAGTGAATTATTAAAGTATGAATTATTAAAGTGAATTATTAAAGTATGAATTATTAAAGTGAATTATTAAAGTATGAATTATTAAAGTTAAAGTAAAGTAAAAATAAAGTAAAGGTAAAGTTTAAGTATAGTAAAAGTATAAAACTATGTACGTATAATACGCGTATAAATATATATAATATTAATTTAAATCGTTATATATATTTAATAAAATAAAATATAAATATCGTTATCTTTATCATACTAGTTAAGTAATGAGTTGTCAAAAGTGGTTCTAGATATTTATAAAAGTTATATACGTTTTAATAATAAAGTTCTTTTTAAACTGAAAACGTTTTTGTACGTTTGAAACTAAATAGATCAATCGAGTCTTTATGAGATTCAATCTTCCACTATCCTTTGTCTAGTTCTCAATGATTGACAATTTGTTCATATTTATAAATCACTTTACCATTTTCCGAATATTGTTAAAATTAAAAGATTTCTCAAATCAACGTGGGCCTTTCAACAGAGACTTGTAATCATAATTCAATATATCTGATAATTCAATCATTTGATCTTATCTTCTAATTCCATTGATAAACATTTTGAAACAGATACAATCATATGAAGTATTTAATCTGATATTTTGTTTACGTTTCAAGTTATAATATATATACACATATACATATATAATCATATTCGTTTAATGGTTCGTGAATCGTTGGAACTTGATCGAGGTTGAATGAATGTATGAACATAGTTTAAAATTCTTGAAATTTAACTTAACAAATATTGCTTATCGTGTCGGAAACATATAAAGATTAAACTTTAAATTTGGTTGGAAATTTCCGGGTTGTCACAACGCCTATGTAGCCATGGAAAACCAATTAAACCGACTATCTTATGAATGAGATAGATCATATAACTAAGAAATCTATTTCACAGGTATGTCTGTACAGTTTTTATTTTTTTTATTTTTTTTAACCTTTTGATAATAAACGCTAATTTGTTCGCTAAAAAGTATTAAATTGGTATTAAATAAAATTAGGTTTGGCGACCGAAATTATTGATATCATTCAAAAATTTATTACATCACTGCGAAATTTAACGTTTATTCTTAAGGTATAAATATCTTTAATCAATCAACCCAAAATATTTCAAAAATTCGTCATGAGTTAAATTAGGTCTTGGAACTGAAATTACTTTACCGAAAAGAGGGGCGCATATTTTTGATAATATTTGATTGATTAAAGTGGGATAAAAAGACAAAAAGATTTTTAATTTTATTTTTACCATGTTTTTAAATTTAATATTTAAATCTTAAATTAATATTGTAAACTTTGTAATATCAATATTTTTAAAATTGTAAATATTTGAAAAATTAATATAAGTTTAGTATGAATTTATAAATTTTTAATTAAGTTTGGTGTGAATTTTTAATTTTTAAAATATAAATTTTTAATTTTATGCATTTTAAATTTTAAGTTTGGTGTGAATTTTTAATAATAATTTTGAATTTTATATTTAAGTTGTGTGAATTTAAAAACAAAAATTTACTTTATCTCATTAAGTTAAGAATATGATTTTTAAAATTCGTCGTAAGTTAAAGACTAGGTCTTTGAACCGAAATTGCTTTACCCGAGGGAGGGACGAGAACTTTTATTATCATTATTTTTAATCTTATTGAATTAGAGTATGCCAAAAACATTAAAAAACCCAAAAATCTTAGCTTTTAAAACAATCGCTACAAAAAGACAAATTTTAAAATTTTGTCGAAGTACGGACTAGGACATCGATCCGAAACGACCTCGTCCTAAATAACAAGGGAAACAAAATTTTAAAATTAAGTACTTAATTGTTTTAATAAGTTAATGATTATAAAAAAAAAAAAAAAAAAAAAAAACTCCGCGAGTCGCGGAGTTTGGAGGGTAAATCCCCGCGACTCACGGAGGAGCCGGATTACAGAAAAAAAAATAAGAGCTGCAAACTGATCAGTTTCATACTCCTCAACCCAAAAATACTGCGAACATAACCCCGAAAAACCACCCAAAAACACCCCAAAAATCCCAATTTTTAACCGTTAATCACCAAATTTTTTGCTAAAATCATGTTGAGAAGGATGCTATCTAAGAATTACTCAAGAAAAAAGGTAAATTTCTACACCTAAACACCATTTAATTCGAAATTTGGTGTTCTTGAGCTATTTTTTCTCCAATTTGATTTTGATGCTTTTTAGTGTAATTAGGCTTAAATTGTTTATGTATTATGCTTGTATAACCTAGATTGATGCTGTTTAACATGATTAGAAGCCTTAAACTTCAAATTTTGAGTAATCTAGGGTTTGTGTTCTTGAGCAATTTGGGCCTTTTTGATATAAACAGGTTATGGCCGATTTTTGTCATGAATTGTTGCTAAATTGAGTAGTGTAACATGTCTAGGTAGTTAAATGATCCAAACTTTGAGTCTAAACATGATTTTGAGAATTAAAGTGGACTTTTTCAAGTCTAAAATTCATGAACTTGATTTTTGAAAGATAATGCCATTTGAGACTTGTTTAATTGCTAGTAATGATTATTTTGACATATTATTTGAGTTGAATGCTTATGAACTTGGCGAAAATTTTCGTATATGCTTATTTGAAAAAGTGTAGATTTGATAAAAATGTGAAAATGAGCTTAAGTTTGATATAAATTGATAATGTCATTGTAATTATTTTGATTGATGATTTTGCTGACACCAATGCATATTTGGATGCACAAAAATTGTGTTTGATGTGTTTTGCAGAATGAAAGGGGTGAATCTTCATCCCAAGCCCGCAATGCTCCTGCTGAGAATTTGGAACAACAGGAGGTGGATAACTACTACAAGCAGGATATACCTCATCCAGTCATGACCTTTTCCGATATGCACTTGGAAGAGTTGCACCCGAACCTGAGATTTGACAGACTTTGGATAGATTATCCAAAATATCAACGGGGTTTGCATACTCTTCATTCTAAGGTTGTTGAGGTACCGAGGGTCATAGAATGGGGACCCTTAGAAGCTGTAGAATTGGCCGGGCCAATTAGGGAATTACTTGTACAGAGGTATGGTAATTCTTCTTTTAATGACTGGGTATGTTTATTCACCATACGTAGACCTGTATATAAAGTATGGTGTGAAGAATTGTTATGTAGTATAGAGTTGAATGATCGGGTAGCTAGTTTAACCGATCGTTCTTTTATTAGATTTTTGTTAGGCGGTTCGATGCGCCACATGTCTTTACTGGACATGGCTCAGGCTTTACGTATATATACGCCTGAGGAGTTAGCGTCTGCCGATTGTAGAGGATTGATACTAAACGGTAGAAAGATAGATGAAAATTTTGATACACACGGTGTGTGGAGTCAAATGACAAGCCATCACCGTTTCAAAGGGGGAAATTACTCTTATTTGGATATAGATAGAGCCGAATTAAGAGTGATACATAGGTTTTTAGCTAATTCGATTACACAAAGGGGTAAAAACAAGGAAAAAGTAAATGAACAGGATTTGTTTTACCATATGTGTATTCGAGACCCACAAAGCGCTGTAAGTATACCATATTGTGTGGGTTATTATTTATCAGCTATGGTTCGGGGGATGCGACCACATAGCATAATAGGAGGTGGTATTTTTATTACTTTGATTGGTGAATATCTCGGTGTGGATATAAGTCGGGGGGGATTATTAGTAGAAGAACCGGAACCCCGCGATACTATAGGTTTAAATGTATACCATGGTGCGAAAGTTTTGAAGAGGCGAAATAACGCCGCAGTACAATACCATGGTAGACATCCATAGGTGGAGAGAAACCAGCAGCAAGGTAATGTAGGAGGGGGGAATGAGATGCAAGAAATGCATAGGTTTATAGCTTCTCAGGAATACGAAAATGCTAGACAGAGAGCATTTGAAGATTGGCAAGTTCATCAGAACCAAATCATAGCTCATTGCCAACATATAGGTAGAAACTATATTCCTACACCGAAACCCATCTTCCCTCCTTGGTCTATAGAGATGCAGCCACCATATCCTACGTATGACCCTGCCGAAGCATTCTATAGCACTTATGGTTATGCCTGGAACCCCTATTGGTACCAATATCATCCTTAGTTTACTTATTATTTTTTTTATTTTGTAATTTGTAATTATTGATACATTTAATATTTTTGTTAATATTGTAATCATTTTTATAATTATCTAACTTTTATTCTTAGATTTTAATAATTTTTTGAATGTGGGGTAATATACCAAACTTCAAAAAAAAAAATATGTATATATGTTTGCAGTTTATCTTATGTACACAACAGGGTAAAACAACGCATTTTCAAAGACTGGCATTAAGTTCAGCAAAAGCAACTAATTTTGAGGACAAGATGCAAAATATATGTGAAATAACAACAAGACGGAATGAACAAATGATGTGCACCATTTATCATTCAGCAAACAAACGCCAATATATTTGGAAACTTTGGTAAAATTTAATCATTTTCACACAAATCACCCTCAATAATTTAAATTGTTACTGATTTCTTGCAAATGAGGGCATTGCAAGATCTTAAGTGTGGGAAGGGGTTAAATTCTTTCGGATTTTAAAAATTTTTACTTTATACACTTGGTTATCATTAAAAATACTAGTAAAGCAGTAGTTGTATTAGAATCTAGTGCTCTCTGATAAAAAAGAACAGCCCTAGTCTTATATACTGACTACCCAATTCTAGTAAAAATTTTCAAAATTTTCAATTAAATGAATTCAAAATCATGTTTATACATATTTATGAACGATAAAACTAGGTTTTAACACCGAAATTATTGTTACCTCGGAAAGGACATAAATTAAGAAACAAACTAAAATGTTAAAATTCATTTAAAATGGAATAGAGGACGATAAAAAGGAAAATAAAAGCCAAGTGTGGGAAAATTTACCAAGTTATCTTAAACATATGTCACATATATCTGTAACAAATAACTGAAAATACTTTTGCTTTGGACTAAACTAAACTGTTTTACCCGATGAAAGAAAAGAAGAGATGGATCTACACGATGAATCAATTCCATCACTAAAAGGAAGTAAAGTCTTCCGAAAAAAAAAAAAACGCGCTTCTTGATTTAGGTCATGAAGTTGTCGTCCAGACCAGCTGTAGGTTGACGAAAAATCTAGAAAAGTCATCACTAAAATCAGCAGGAAATCCACGGACCTCAGCATTAAACAGGGTCGCCAAGTGATCAGATTTATCCTAACCATGAGAAGGATTTATCTCGTACAATGGGGGGGCACCATGCAAATTAGCTGGATAAGACTAATGAATCAGATCCCCAGAAAGGATAATCTCCTTAAAGATTAAAAATCAGCTTTTAAGACTGATATTACTCAATCCTAGAGATTGACCTTAAAGATTGAGAATTACAAACTCATGGAATTCGATGATATCTAAACTCGAACTTAAACGAGAAAATATTTTGATCAAAATTATAAACCGATTTGTTTTCTGAAAACCCTATTTTCAATGCGTTCATTACCATTGAACGTAAAATCCTAGGAATTCACCTGGAATTCATTAGGTCACCTGAACTAAATCGGGTGTCAACCTTAAGAACGGTGGTTGCATAGCATGGTCAAAGACAGGACCTTGTGCCAGGCCGAAAAATTATAAGGGTGAGCTTTACTATTGCTCCTACCAAGGATAGTAATTGCGTCCGACACGTTATAGACCATAATCAAAAGCATGTCACGGGACATTGCCTTAACAGTTGCTTGTTCAACGCTTTCCTTTCAACCGGACGGTAGTTTGCCGAAAGGTAATATACGGAACAAGTAAACTGGACGTGTTGCTTTCCTAATACAAGGTTAGCAAGTGGGTGACACAAAACCATAAGTTTTGAGCTAAAATTTTCAAATCTGAAACCCACCAAACCCACAAAAATATTTTGCAAACACCGGTAAAGGGTTATCCCGGAAAACTTATCTAGGGTAAAAACTAGATTTAATTTTCAAAAGATCAAATGTTTTCATAAAGATCCAATTTCCTTAATGGATCTAATTTTTTTATAGTCATGTGGGACTGTAAACCATATCGTTACTACCATTGTTTATACCGCCATATAGAAATCACTGATGTACAAAGTGTGAAGAATAAAGAAGTGATTCTAGTATTTCAAGACAATATTGCTTGAGGACAAGCAACGCTCAAGTGTGGGAATATTTGATAATGCTAAAAACGAACATATATTTCATAGCATTATTCCTCAAGAAAGACAAGCTTTTAGTTGCAATTGTTCTATTTACAAGTGATATTCGTTTAAATAATAAAAGGTGAAGACAAAAGACAGATTCGACGAATTGAAGACGCAAACGACCAAAAAGCTCAAAAGTACAAAAGACAATCAAAAAGGTTCCAATTATTGATAAGAAACGTCTCGAAATTACAAGAGTACAAGATTCAAAACGCAAAGTACAAAATATAAAATTGTACGCAAGGACGTTCGAAAATCCGGAACCGGGACCAGAGTCAACTCTCAACGCTCGACGCAACGGACTAAAAATTACAAATTAACTATGCATATAAATATAATATAATATATAATTAATTATATTAATTATATATATATTATATATATATTATAAAACCATCGGCAGAGAAAG
Organism: Rutidosis leptorrhynchoides; assembly: GCF_046630445.1. NCBI lineage: Eukaryota > Viridiplantae > Streptophyta > Magnoliopsida > Asterales > Asteraceae > Rutidosis > Rutidosis leptorrhynchoides. The sequence goes on from NC_092343.1 coordinate 341,859,674, forward strand.
ACTCCAAGGGTGTGAGCTGTAAATTCATCCTCCGCGACTCGCGGAGTTTGAAGAGGCTTTTGCCGCGAGTCGCGGAGCCCCAAAAATCGAAAATCCCTATAAAGCCAACCGAATTCTGATCAAAATTCATCATCTTTTTCTTCCTCATTCATACGTAAAATTTATATATATATATATATATATATATATATATAATTTATATTTTAATTTTAATTTTAATTCTAATAATAAGGGTATGTTAGCGAATGTTGTAAGGGTGTAAGTCGAAATTCTGTCCGTGTAACGCTACGCTATTTTTAATCATTGTAAGTTATGTTCAACCTTTTTATATTAATGTCTCGTAGCTAAGTTATTATTATGCTTATTTAAAACGAAGTAATCATGATGTTGGGCTAATTACTAAAATTGGGTAATTGAGCTTTGTACCATAATTGGGGTTTGGATAAAAGAACGACACTTGTGGAAATTAAACTATGGGCTATTAATGGGCTTTATATTTGTTTAACTAAATGATAGTTTGTTAATGTTAATATAAAGATTTACAATTGGGCGTCCCTATAAATTACCATATACACTCGATCGGACACGATGGGCGGGGTATTTATATGTACGAATAATCGTTCATTTAACCGGACACGGGAATGGATTAATAGCCACTAGAATAATTAAAACAGGGGTGAAATTACATTCAAGGGTAATTGGTGTAATTGTTAACAAAGTAGTAAAACCTTGGTTTACACGCAGTCGATAACCTAGTGTATTCATTAAACAAAGTATTAAAACCTTGTTACAATTCGAATCCCCAATTAGTTGGAATATTTAACTTCGGGTATAATAATAATTTGACGAGGACACTCGCACTTTATATTTATGACTGATGGACTGTTATGGACAAAAACCAGACGGACATATTGAATAATCCAGGACAAAGGACAATTAACCCATGGGCATAAAACTAAAATCAACACGTCAAACATCATGATTACGGAAGTTTAAATAAGCATAATTCTTTTATTTCATATTTAATTTCCTTTATTTTATATTTAATTGCACTTCTAATTATCGCACTTTTATTTATTGTTATTTAATCGCACTTTTAATTATTGTACTTTTTAATTATCGCAATTTTATTTTATCGCACTTTTATTATTCGCAATTTCATTATCGTTATTTACTTTACGCTTTAAATTAAGTCTTTTATTTATTTAATATTTTACATTAGGTTTTAACTGCGACTAAAGTTTTAAAATCGACAAACCGGTCATTAAACGGTAAAAACCCCCCTTTATAATAATAATATTACTTATATATATATTTGTATTTTTATAAAAGTAAACTAATATAGCGTTGAGCTTTGTTTAAAGATTTCCCTGTGGAACGAACCGGACTTACTAAAAACTACACTACTTTACGATTAGGTACACTGCCTATAAGTGTTGTAGCAAGGTTTAAGTATATCCATTCTATAAATAAATAAATATCTTGTGTAAAATTGTATCGTATTTAATAGTGTTTTCTGCTAAAATTAATAACTATTTTATATACACCTCGCATAACATCACAGCTCTAGGTATTTCACTAGGCTTTAAAGAAGTGAGGATGATCTTCTTTCCATTCACATACAGCGAATAAGTATTTTGATGTCCATTATGATAGACATACTTATCAAACAACCAAGGTCTACCAAGCAGCAAATGACAAGCATCCATAGGAATAACATCACAAGTGATCTCATCTTGATAAACAGTACCAATTGAAAATGGAACAGTAACTTGGTGAGTAACCTTTACCTCGCTGCCTTGGTTAAGCCATTGAAGTTTATATGGATGAGGATGCTTCTTTGTAACCAGCTCAAGCTTTTCCACCATGTGAGCAGATGCTGCGTTTGCACAGCTGCCTCCATCAACAATCAGGCTGCACACTTTACCCTTGACTGTGCATCTTGAATGAAAGATGTTTTCTCGCTGGCTCTTATCTTCAATAGTCTCAGCTGAGTGCATTACTCTTCGAACCACTAAAAACTCTCCAATATCAGCAGCAACAAACTCTTCACTATCAGACTCATCATATGCTGGTTCAGTTTCAAAACCCCCTTCCAAATCTTCAATCTCCTTTAGTGTTCGAGCACGCTGGTTAGGACATTGAGCTTGAAAATGCCCAAATCCATGGCACTTGAAGCATTTCCTTCTATCATCTTTAGGACCAGCTACAACCTGCTCTTTGCCTTTAGATACTTTGGATGCTGCCTCGTTATGCCTAGGCAGCATAGATGATTGACCCTTCATAGGCAGCACAACTGGCTTGGAATAAGACTTAAAATTAATTTTCTTTTTTGCTTGTTTCTCTACTTGAATAGCCAGCTTGCAAGCACTCTCAAAAGTCCATAGAGGCTGCATTTCAACTTGATCAGCAATAGAAGCATTTAAGCCCCCAACGAATGTTGCTATAGTGTGTTCTTCAGCTTCTTTAACATTTGTACGAATCTTGAGCTGCTCAAACTCTCTGATGTAATCAACAACATTCATGCTGCCTTGCTTGAGTGTATTCATCTGGATATACAGCTCTTGCTTGTAAGCTTGAGGAACAAACCTCTTTTGCATACACTCTTTTAACTTGGACCAGGTTTTGATTGTTTTCTTCCCTTCATATTGCCTTTCTTTTTTTAGATTATCATACCACATTGAAGCATACTTCTTTAATCTGATTACAGCAACTTTAAAGGCCTTTTTATCATCGTAGCCTTTAACCTCCATAATTCTATCCATGGCCTGAACCCATTCAAAGTAATCTTCAGGATTAGAGGATCTTTCAAAATCAGGTGGGTCTATCTTGATATCTTTCAAATCATCAGCCTTTTTCCTATGCCTTCTTCTTCTTTGTGAAGAAGCATGAGATCCATCAGTATATTGGCTACCATCCTCAGATTCAGTACTAGAAGACACAATAGTTGTATCTCCATTTTCAGATCTAATTCTATTTCTTCTTGGAACACCATCTTCCAACAAGTTAACCATTCTTTCCATCTGATGTTTTAGAGCTTCAATAGCTCTATCTCTTCTAAGATTATGAGCTTCTTCAAGAGTCATATTCCTTGGAATATCAGTCATTTCAAATATCAGATCTGAAATAGACCTTTAGCAACAAATAGAAACCCAGATCTGAAATAAAGCTTAACAGCTCTAAAACAGAGTATGAACTGAAACAACAATAAAATGATAAGAAAGCTTCGATTTGAACAACCTAAGCTCTGACACCACTTTGATGCGTGATTATGACTTTAAAAACGCAATTTAGAACAAGCTTTCTTCACTTAAACAGATCTGAACACAAACCCCCAAATTGTAACAGCAACAACCCCAAAACAGAGTATAAAGCTCTGAAATAAGAACACAAGGATAGAGAATCTAAACCCTTAATTGATAAAGATACCACCACAATTAGAGATCTAGAAACACTCCAAATCTTCAACTACAGCTGATAAAGATTCCACCACAACTATAATATCAGATATGAAGATTTGGATTTCACCACAATGTTTGATAAAGTAACACCACAAACACTGATAAAGAAACCACTCTTAGCCACCGGAATCAAAGATTCGTAAAGACACAGAGATTTTGTAAATAGATAAGCTCTATCAAACTTTTCATTCAATCATCGACCAAGTTTTACAATTACAAGAGCTCTCTATTTATAGTAGAAGCTTAACAGCTATTTTCTAAATAAGACAAAAACATAAAAAGGAAATGGAGACAAAAAGGACAAACAATTACAAATTAGCCAATAAGAATAAAGGACACAATCTGCAAAAAGCCTGCCATTTGTTAGTGCTCCTTCCCATGATAAAAGCATCCAATGATAAATGGGAGTCTTCCTTGGACAGCTAACATTCTTCTAGAACAGCCACACGCGTGTTAAGCACATGACCTGACCGGTTTATTGAAAAGCATAAGTAAACTTTGAATTGTATCAGCAAGTTGGCCATTCAGACAGAAAATAGCATCGCGTGCTGGTTGTACTAGAGTTTCGTGTGCTGATTGAACTAAAATTCTTCAGCTGGTTGAACTAGCTGGTTCGCCTAAGCATAACTTTGCTGGTTCGATTTGCTGGTTACCCGGCTGAGTGAATTAAAGCTTTACTGGCTGAACTAAACTCATTTGCTGGTCCGGCTAGCTGGTTCTTCTTCGTTGCTGGCTTGCCTTCAACTATCAAAAACTTTATTCATGAAAACATAACTACTTCAGTTTAAGGATTGAAGTAGGGTCACCCCTGAGCTTCTTGAACCAGCTCCAAAAACACTTAGATGATACGAAATAGATGGCAACACGACCATTGCTTGGCCTGATTCGGGTGTAACATCTTTTGAGCTCGAGCTGGCTGTGTTGCTGGTTACATTGCCCAGCTCACCCGCATCACGTCCAGATCAGTTCACTGTAATCGGACACTTCGTTGACCCGAACGAAGAAAGTGTCGAAATTAAATTATTTTGAACCTCCTCCACATAGGTAACCATCGAAGGATTATCTAATTAGACAAAGACATGTTCTATACCCAAAAGTTTCTTGGAGTTTGGCTTTGTCAAAACCAACACATAACCTCCCAACGAAAACAGTGCAACCGGAACGATTGCTACTCGCCAGAATATTCGAACCGGAGCGCGAAAACCCATGATGAGATGTGTCGTCGTCACAGGATCGAAAAGGACACAGAGTTGAAATAATCTGCCAATGTGACGGGAGTTGAAATCAACAGCTATTGTTAACTCTTAATTGTTATGTTATTGTTAATTGTTAATTGATAGTTAATTGTAAATTGTTAATTGTTATTATTATGTTATTTTTGATATATAAATACAAAAAGTTAGCCACATGAAATATGTTGAATGGTTGGATGATAGTGTATCCAGTCGGTCGCATACTATGTTATTTTAACACTAGTGAAGTGAGAACAAAAATAAAGTGTGGCACTGGCAGACAATTTAATATGTTATCGAGGTAGTTGTAACGAGTAAGCGGGTTCGCGCATTGCGGCGAGGGGTTATACGTAATGTTCCAAAGGTATTATAGTTTTAAATAACTACGAAGCAACATTGGACATAGTCAAGGTTACAAAGTTTAGTGCAGCTGATATGTAAGGTTTGGCTGCAATATTTACATACAAAAGCTGGTTTCGTATCTCTGTGTATGAAGTAACATAATTGTATGACTAATTTTACCCAGTTTGGTGAATATGGCCCTTTTTGTTGTTGCACTTGGCCTTGATTTTCATCGTTTACATCAGAAGAATTGGATTGTCGTGTCTTCGTTTGTACATGATATATTAATAAAAGAATGCGAATGAATGAATAATACAAAGACACATATTTATTAAATTTTGTAATTTTTATGAAGATGGGTAACGAAACTCACCAACTCAGACCAGATTTGGGAAAATGGCATACAACACTATCAGGGGGTAAACGTTCGAGACAAACGATTATAGTCTTGTAACTCTGAAACACTTCTTGAGCAGCTTCATGAGACACAATATCAAAAAAAAATCTCTAATGCAAACTGACCAGTCATTTGTAATTTTTATAATAATATCGAACATCCTACTAAAAGTTAAAGCGTGTGTATAGATATTAAACAATATGGGTCAACCAATTCACAAATAAATGGGTCCAAAATAAATATTATGTAGAAGACACTTGAAAATACATAATAAAATTATTAACTATAGTGTGAATTTTAATTGCTTTTAAAAAAAATCTTTCACTTTATGCCTCACTGTAGATCCCATTTCCAATCTCTTTGAAGTTTGGCCCAAAAGTAATCAAACATAACACGAATTAAACATTATTATGAATAGTTATTGCATTCTGGTTGTAAATTATCCTACACAATACTAAAAACACATTCATATTTGTTCGTTTCATCAAAAGTTTACTATGGTATACGAAACAAAGAAAACTAGACAATTGAAACTCAAAGATACTTCAGCTTCATAAGTACCATGCATAAGAAATAGAAACTGAAACATACCACGCCTTTTTCATCAATACCCAAAACCTTAGCCACTGCACTATAATCGTAGAAAGAACTATAAGTATCAACTATAGCAAATCCTTGGTTTTAGGATTGCGACACGGTACAAGTATCAAGCTCTAACAAAATCACTTCGGGTTAAAAAAAGTAATATGAGCATGATACAGGAGTTTAGCGAATTGTGTAGTGTGTCTTTTTCGGTTGTTCTCGAAATGAACGACGCAGAAAATTAAGTCACTCGGTAAATAACCTTCCGGGTGAAAAGGAAGGCGGTTAGCAAGCAATTGTGATAGTGTAGTGTGTGTGTCAACCACAGCTAACCTGGTAATGATTAGCGACACAAACCAGTTAACTTGCTCGGTAAACTACTTTCCGAGTGAAAAGGAAAGCGATGAACAAGAAACTGCACTCAAATGAAATTCGAGTGACCTATTTAAGATTAGGATTTCCGTTCAGGTCATCGTAGTAGCTTAGGATTAAATCTGTGAGCGTTATGACAATGCCTCGGAAGACATGTTTAAGAATCGGGTCAGGTGTTCGGGTGCATGCACTATCATTGTTAGCAGAAATAGTGAAGATCACCCTAGAAGTTTTGGTCTAGCACACGGTCTGGTTTCTGACCATGCTATGCAACCACTGCTCTCATGGTTTACACACGACCTGGTTCGGGTGACCTACATTCGAGTTCCGGTGAACTCATATGATTTTCGTTCAATGAGAAAGAACGTCAAGGAAAAGTCTAAAAGTGACTTGCATGCACAAGGGGTAAGGTGGGTGGCGCGTACACTATTCTTGTTAGGAGAGATAGTGCAGTCAAGCCTCGAGAACTAGCAAATTAAGGCCTATTTTTGTCCAAAACTTATACAATCCAAAACAAAAGTACCTAAGTACCTAAAACAATCTTTGGGTAAAATATGTGATAACAGTTCTAAAATTGTAATACCCCATCCCACATCGGATTGTGTAAGATTGTATGAGTCCTTTATAAGATAGCTGCTTAATATATCATTTTCACCCAATATTTGGTTTAATTGATGGGTTTTGTAGTTAACATGCAAGATTTTCGATAGTTAGTACTTTTGTGATTAATTTAAGGAAAGATGATGAAAAGAAGAAGTTTGGTGGAAATGAAGAAGGATTGTTGAAAAGTCTGCTGCCTGGAAGCGCCGCTTTTGAATGCAAGCGCCACTTAGTATTTTGAAAGAAACCAGAACTACTAGACCAGAGGAGGCGCTTTAGTAAGCACCGATGGAATTATTGGCAATAAATACTGGAATGAAGGAGAGGCGTCGCTTCAAGGTGAAGCGCCTCTTAGATTTTTGTTCGAGAGCTCTGACCTAGTTGAGGAAGCGTCAGTTCTATTTATGAAGCGCCGTGTTGATCATACAAAAACTGCAAATACTTGAAGATAAGCGTCGTGTAAATTTTGAAAGCGCCAGTTGCTGAGATGAAAGTGCCGCTTGCTTTCTCAAAGCGACGCTTTGCGTGGTTGGCTAAAGGTGTATAAATACCAAACTTGCAGATTTTTAACCTAAGTAACATCACTGGGGCAAGCAGCCGCAGGTTTCTCCTAAAAGGTCGACTTTTACATTGTTTGAAGGCTAAACGAAGTGGAAAACATCATATCTACAACATAGCTTATCAATTATTCCAGATTCAACTAATGATCACGAAACTCGTTTAATTTGGTTTTATCTTTCTGATTTTCATTATGCATTCTTGTTTTGAATTAGTTATGGATTATTTTCATAGGATGGTTGTTAGCTAATTCTTATGTCTATCTAGGCTAAATACTTTGACATGAGAGTAATTTTATATTAATTCATTCTCTGATTACAAAATTTAATGCTTTAATGAAGAACGATAGTCTTATTCTTCTTGATTCTGCTAGATTGTTCTGAATTGATCACTCATCAACTAAGTGCTATAATTTATGACTAGTGACTCATCAATTACGTTCTATAATTTATGACTTAGTGACATCGAAATCATACGTTACTCTGACCAAGGAAGCGAATTAAGACTATATTAAGAAAAGTATATAAGGGTGAATTGTTGCGACGATCAATTAGCGCAATAAGTAATGACCGGGACTGAGGGCATTACAAGTTTAAGTCATTAGATCTGTTTAGTTTGGAATTCTAGACCGCGACCATACAGCTAGACCTAACTAGAATACTTCACGAGTAATAAGAATTTATCAGGGTTTCAGTTCAAACACTCCCTACATTAAAGTGAATACAGTCTAGGTAGACATATCATTCCAATTCTATCCAGAAAGGGTCAAGGTAGACATATCATTCTCAATCTAGCTAAAGTGCATTCACCTGAAACCTGCAAAATCCTGCAACTCCATATGTTTGTCTACAATTTACATATAATAACATTTATCATAGTAGACTCTGGATATTATAAGGCATGGTCAACAGAGAAAGTAACACTTACATCCTCTAGTCGTGTTCACAAAGGGTCTATCCAAAATGAGAGGCACTTGTGTTCTCTTCCATGTCCAAGAACAAAGTCGGCTGGGAAAACTAGGGTACCGACCTTAACTAGAATGTTCTTTATGATTCAACGAGAAAATTTAACAGAGCGGTCCGCTAGTTGAATAGTCATTCGGGTCGACGAAATAAGACATAATAGAAAATACAAGAAAATACATGGGATGGAATACAAAAAAGCGGATGAGGAAGTAAGCATCATATTTTTTTTGTTATAATCAATTAATACCAAGTATTTATAATTTATTTGTATTAAAATTATTATTATTATGATGTAGATAAGGGAGATTCTAGAATGGTCACCAATAGACGATATGAACAGGGAAGTTAAATCTTGTTACCTGTGACGTTGTACTAACAATTATATAACCATTATATAAATTTTAGACGATGCACATGTAGAAAATCCTTTTGTAGTATTTATTAACAAATTTTGGATTTTTTTAATGATGAGAATTGTACAAAAATTTTTGATGCTTTTTGTCATTTATCATAGCATGTTCAGAGTGTCTGTTGCTACTCGGTTTTTATAACTTATTCAAATGTGGTTTAAAGTCCCATGTTATCTGTAGTCTTTATGGGATACTTATTGTTCTTTTTGAAGAAGTGTCACTTTTCTTTTGATCCTTACATTTTAGGTTAAAATGTGGAAGGGCTGCAGCACTTTATCCCATATTATTTCTCAATTGCATAGGTAAAATCTCTAATTTTCTACTTTATACTCTCTTAAGAAATTTGCCTATTACATGTGTTAAATTTCAAATGTAGGCGATACATGTAAAGGAGATAATGTGTTGTTCGAAAAAGACGTAAACGAGAGAGTAAATATTATCAACAATAATTATTTTCCCAACCATATTTACTCTCTCGTTTATGTCTTGTTCAAACAAAAGAGTACCTCAGATGCATCTCCTACATTTGAAGTTCAACATATTTAATGGGCAAATTTCTTCAAAGAATATATAATAGAAAATGACAAATTTTTCATGTGCACTTGATAGAAAATGATGATACTGTATAGATTGTTTCAACCTTTCCACATTTTAACTTGAAATGTGAGGATTAAAAGAACATTGACACTTTTCAAAAAGAACAATAAGTATCGCAAGAGGACTACAGATGGCATGTGACATTAAAGCACATTTGAATAAGTTATAAGAACCTAGTAGCAACACACTAACACATGCTCTGATAAAAGACAAAAAGGATTAATTATTTTAGTACAATTCTCGTCAACTACGAAAAATCAAAATTGGTTTATCTATCTATAATCTATCTATCTATCTATAATCTATCTATAACATTTTATAAATAGTGAAAGTAAATCCAATGTGTCAATCCCTAATGATCTCTTAAACCATTTTTATTGATGTAGCAGCCCCTAATTACTTTCTAATCACCCCTAGTTAGTCCTTAATACATTCCACACTGGCATTTCATACTGGAACGGCAAGAAACCGCAGGAAAAAAACCCTAAAATACTTCAGTCTGCCTGTAACCTTAATTAGGGTTTCAAATTCCAAAATTCACGAACTGACTCATCCCATTGATGTTGTCGATGGCCAAATCAATGCTTTTCATTGCCAAACAAGCGAAGGTTTGTGGTGATTTTAACCGATGTAGTGGTTTTAATCCATGATTCAACTGATTATTTGCATTCTATACTCGATGGATTCGTAATCGATGGTTTCGGTGACAAGAAAATCGAGGGTTTCTGGTTGTTTTAGCCGCTGCGGTGGTTTCCGGTGGATCTGACCGATGGCTTGCGGCGGTTCAAACAGGTGCGTTTAATTTATTAATACGGTCTCTAATTTGTTTGTTAATTTCCATCAGTTCTGTAATTTGTTTTATAATTTATTAAATATTCCATAAAATTGATCTAGGGTTTTAATTTCTTTAATGAGTGATTTTCTATAAATACACACATGTGGGTACGTTCATGATTTACTGAAACTTCAATTCACGAAATTTGATTAATTGTTTCATCTACCATTAGCAATTCTCACAATATGTAATTATGTTCTATGTCGATATATGTGTGTTCTGTATGATTGTTTATGTTCAAATGGTATGTAATATCAAGTATTTCAACTATATGCTATATGTGTTTTTTGATTACACCGAATGTGCTATTGGTCTAGACATGTTGTGGTGCAGCCATTGGTCAAGACATTATTGTTTCTTTGGCCACACATGATGATAGAGAAAAGTATCACCATTACTTTCTTAGGTCATTTGTAGAAGACAACAGAAAGGTATTAAATGTGAATTCTGTTCTTTTATTCTCTTCAACCTATTTTATTACAGTTGGTTATATGATTTTTACTAATCAATGTCAATCAGTTCACAACACTCATCAATAAAGCCTCTTTATGTTATTTAGGTGTACATTATATATGCACCATTCTTATATTTGTTATCACTTATCAGATACTTAGAATAAGTTTTTAATTAAAGAAACATGTTTCTAATTTATAGACAAAATGGTGTCCGGCTCCTGGTTGTGACTATGCTGTGGACTTCATTGTTGGTGGTGGAACGTTTCGATGTTACGTGTCGCTGTGCAAAAAGCTTTTGCTGGAATGTACGTTTCCGTTGTTAGATACACTAATTGTACACCCTTCATTGGAGGTGGTAAGATGGGCGGAGTTGCGGGTTTGGGTAACAAATAAAATGGGTGATTATTGAACAGTCCATTTACTTTTGATTTTGTGAACAATGTGTCAAATGTGACTACAAAACAGATGTTTTTAGCATAATCTTATTGTTTGAATAAATTGATTTAGGAGGTATTGAAACACGCTCCGAGAGTTTGAGCAACATTCAACCCATTTGGCTCAAGCTATGTTTTTTTTCCTTTTTACCCGCTAGAGAGAATATAACCCAAATCAGTGTATCTAATCGTAAACGGGTCGAGCTTTGCCACATCTACTCGCCATTGATATTTTATACTGTGATTACCAAATTAGGTGTTTGTTACTGTTTATATTGACAGTGTACCGAGGAAGCTCACCTGCCAGTTGATTGTGACACTGTATCAAAATGGATAATGAAGAACAATGCAGAGTCCGAAAATATGAACTGGTATTTTCTTTATATAAGTTATCTCTATTCTATAATTATTGAACCAATTTGGCAAGACTGATGGAAGCTGATGAACAGATAGTTTTGTGGACTCCACCTTGGTATTCCAACTTGATTCTTTTCTTTTTGAAAAATTGTGTTGTTACCTGTGAATCCAATATCTTACAATCTTCAAAATGAAGTTCGTAATTCAGTTTTTCGAATATGAGATATTGAATTAATATATCTCTTATCTGTATTTACTAGTAACCATCTAAATAAATTTATTAAATACCTTTGATTGAATTTTGCAGGATATTAGCAAATTCAAAACCATGTCCGAAATGCAAGCGTCCAATTGAGAAGAACTAAGGATGTATGCATATTACATGTACACCACCTTGCAAATTTGAGTTTTGCTGGTAAGTTTATTGCATATTATATACCAAATACCATGTAACATATATCATGATGTGTTGGACTATATCATATTCAAGTTTTTTATTTTCCAACTTCGATTATTGGGTCGATTCTGGTTTTCCTGTTCAACCAATTACCAATGGGTGAAATCAAAAGGATTATCTAAAAACGTTTTCGCCCAAATGGAGTTTATTTTTTTATGCATGCAGTCTATTGCTAAATCCCTTCAATCAAAAGATAAATATATTGTACCAAAACATGTTCTTATAAGGAGTTAGAAATACTGAACAAAACTGTTTCGGGACAATCTGGCCACTTTTGTTTCCACCATAAAAACATGCATATTGTTTACCGTTACACAGCAATGTTACCTGATCTTTATGCAAGTTTGTTCCTTTTCACTAAAATAGTATGTGAAAATGATTTTCAGGCTTTGCCTTGGTGCATGGTCTGATCCCGGGGAAAGAACGGGAGGTTTTTATGCATGCAACCTTTACGAAGCAGCAAAACAAGAGGGAACGGTAAGCTAATATAACATCTAAGAACTGTTACACATAGGGAGTTGATTATAATTACCATTAACACAATACAAATAATTAGATTCAATCACAGATATGAATCCTATTTGTGGGACCAACCTTCCTTAAATGATCATCGTTTTTGTTGCCTACAGTACGATGATACGGAAAAGCGATTAGAGATGGCAAAAAACTCTTTAGAAAGATACACTCATTATTATGAAAGATGGGCTACAAACCAATCAGTGAGTTTTAACCTTTTTGTCAATATTGTATCTGGATAATATGCTTTGTTTCTATTTGGGTAAGAATCGATTATGTGATTTGTTAAAAAAAATAACTTTCCCCTTCATAAATGTTTATACTTCGCAGTTTAGACAAAAGGCGTTGGCAGATCTTCAGCAAATGCAAAACGTACATGTAAGGAAGAATTTATATGACTACTTAACTTCTCATTTTAACCATATTAAAGTCAATTATCTGCGCTGACCTCATTCTTCCTATTTAATTGAATAGGTCTTTCACATCCTATAAATGCTTAAAGCTAAATTGTTAGCATGGAAATGATTTTCTTAAAACCTTCAACATTTTATCTTTTGTTCATATACTTGATTTAGTCTAGAGAACTTTTAAATGACAAGTATATAATTTATTACATGAGTTAGGATTATATTTAATGCCAAATCCTCATACGGGAGTAGGTAAGTAAACCAAGACATGACAATTACACAAAATGCTAATGCAGTGAATTTTACATACGATGTAAGGTTACTAAGGTTATCCTGGGACAACCGATATCCACAAGCTTATGCATTAACCATTCACTTTGAGGGATGTTTGACCCGTTTCCTTAAATGGCTCAAACTGGATTATACTTTTAACGAATGAGTCATAAACACTTTATAATTTTCTATTGACATTATATGCATCCCTGTCTAGTGTGTCAATCTTGACCCATCACCTTATTTTTTTAATTTATATTTTTGTTATTCCTAACGTACAATCTTTTTGGATACAGACAATAGGATCGGAATCAAATCTTATTATGAATCCCATCCACATCTCACTCAACGGGTCAGTTTTTTTTTTTAATTATTATTATTATTATTTTCAAGTATGTCTGCTAATGCTAAAGCTCAAATTATAACCCATAGCAGGCTTGGCGCAAGACATAATGGTCAGCTCATTTTACGTAAATTTACTTTGGAGAAAAAGATTTTGCTTTCAAGATGAAAGTACTATCTTAAGTCTTTATACTAATCCTGTAATCTCATTTGAAGTCGCTCGGATAAAGATATGGAAAATCAACTGTATTGTGGGAGCAGGTTAGTTGTATATCTTTAATTCTTTACTTATCTCGGAGGTGTGGTTTAATTGAATGTGTTTAGTGTTGGGAAATTGCGGTCTCACTAATTCCCACCACCCAGCCCAACAATAATAGTAAAGAAATAAAAACAATACACAACACAAGATTTAACGTGGAAACTCCAAAACAGGAGAAAAACCACCGGCCTCCAAAGAGAGAAAATACACTATATCATAAATTGTTACAATGATATAGACGACTCTCTTAAGCCAACTACACTCTCCAAAATATTTAACTAATACAACTCTCAAACAAGGGTAAGAAAGAAAGAAATAATCAAATACTTAAAGTGTATTGATTGGTGCAATTTGGAAGTAATCCCATGACCTCCTTTTATAGCCAAGGAGTTCACCTCCAACTTTCTCCTCCCACCTATGTGGGATAACATCCTTCACAAAGTAACCATATCAATTTTTCTATCAAAAAATAAAACCAACAAATCTCCACCTTTTTGATAGAAAAAGATAACCATACTTCAACATTATAAGGATAACCGATATAGATGCTTCCTCGATGACAACTTCAAGATCCCCATCTTCATGCCGATGACATTATCTCCCAAGAGACAAAACTTGCATCTTCATCGAACATTGTCTAAACCGACAATCAATGTCATCACAGACAATCATAACTCTTAACAAGAATTATCTTACTCCACCATTAAGAGTATAGCACTTAGAATATCACATTCCAAGCATTTCACCTCGGCACATGTTGTTGAACAACCAGCTGAAACTTTATGGTGCAACTTCCTGTTTGGCTTTCCCTGGAAGTTTCATCAGCTACAACATCAATTTCCACCACACAACATGCATCAATGCCAAACCAATGCCCATGTACTATTGTGGAACCGCTAACGAACATCCCTTTCCACGGTGGCGCGGACACACCATGAGGATGACGTGACTTCAGAGGAATTCATCACTCTCCGTAACAACGGAGACATCATTAGCGCCTTTAGAGCCATTTACCGAATTAGCTCCACCTGGACAATTAACCCTTACATGCCCAGTCTTCCCGCACCTCCAGCATACCAGATTTTTTCCAGAGTTTCTCTTTCGCCTATCCGAACACAACACTATCGTATCTCCTGATGACGAGACCCCGGTACCTTCCAGTCTTTTCTCCTCGGATAAGAGCTTGCTAGTAACGTCTTCAAACTTCAGAGTTTCTTTCCCATACATCAAAATAGGTTTCATGTGTTCATAAGACGATGACAAAGATAATATCAACCTCAAAGCTTTATCTTCATCATCCACTTTAACTCCAATAGCTTCAAGTTCTGAAACAATACCATTAAGAATACTTAGATGATCTGAAATCTTTGAACCCCCATCTATACGCAAAGTATGAAATTGTTCTTTAAGACACAACCGATTTGAGATGCCCTTGCCCTGGTACAACTGCTCTAGTTTAACCCAAAGCTCATTTGCCGTTGATAACCCGTGCACATTTGCAAGCACGTTCTTTGCATGACACAAACGAATCGCACTTGTCGCCCTCAAATCCATATCATCCCATTCTTCTTCATCGAACTTCTTGCTAGAATCGCTGCCGGGAACAAGGGTGGGTTTACCCTTCAAAGCCTTATGTAATCCTTGACTTGAACCTGCCATAAGCCAAAATTGATCCTCCCATCAAATTTCTCAACATCAAACCTCATTGGACTGAACTTCGACATCGTATCTGTATCCTATAAACGACACTTTCTCTGATTTTGCTCACGTTTCGAATAGCCAAAAGATGTAGCAGGTAGCCAGGACCCTTTAAATCGGAAATTCACAACTCGCCACTAACAAATTCAACTATTACTACGAATCAGAAAAAATATTGTCTAACCAGAGACCCTATACGATCAATAGAACTCGTTTCTGATGTGGACGATCCACTCCCGTGGCAACCACAGAGCATACTCCGACTCCTATAACCGAGACCCCCGTCAAACCTGACGCTCTGATACCAGTTGTTGGGAAATTGCGGTCTCACTAATTCCCACCACCCAGCCCAACAATAATAGTAAAGAAATAAAAATAATACACAACACAAGATTTAACGTGGAAACTCCAAAACAGGAGAAAAACCACCGGCCTCCAAAGAGAGAAAATACATTATATCACAAATTGTTACAATGATATAGACGACTCTCTTAAGCCGACTACACTCTCCAAAATATTTAACTAATACAACTCTCAAACAAGGGTAAGAAAGAAAGAAATAATCAAATACTTAAAGTGTATTGATTGGTGCAATTTGGAAGTAATCCCATGACCTCCTTTTATAGCCAAGGAGTTCACCTTCAACTTTCTCCTCCCACCTATGTGGGATAACATCCTTCACAAAGTAACCATATCAATTTTTCTATCAAAAAATAAAACCAACATTTAGTACCAATACAATTATTCAATTGTAAAATCCTAATGACAAGCATTTTTTTTATATACATTATATCATAAAGTACAAATACAAATTAAGGATGAAGATGAATCTTTAATTTTCAGTGGGATTTTCTGTTATGTTTTTTAACATCTAATCTTTTGAATTGGTGATGTGTTGCGAGGTGTAGTACAAAATACTTATTATTTTTACTGCGAAATACTACAAAATATGATACAAATTACACAATTTTTTATTTATATAGATGGGATATACCTAAACCTTTCTACAATACTTATAGGCAGTGTACCTAATTGTAGAGTAGTGTAGTTTTTAGTAAGTCCGGTTCGTTCCATAGGGAGCTGGCTAAGTTTAACACTATATTTTTAAAACTATATATATATAAGTAATATTATATATATAAGTAATATTATTATAAAAGGGGGTTTTTACCGTTTAATGGACGGTTTGTCGATTTTAAATAAAGCGTAAAGATAAATGACGATGATAGAATTTAAATTGCGATAAAGTAAATTGCAGTAATTAAAATGACAGTAAATAAAGGTACGATGAAATAAAAAATATTATGCTTATTTAAACTTCCGTAATCATGATGTTTGACGTTTTGATTTTAATTAATTGTTACCCGGGTTAATTGTCCTTTGTCTGGTTTATTTGATACCTATCTGATTTTTGTCCATAATAGTCCATCGGTCATAATTATAAAATGCTCGTCAAATTAACCTTATTTCCGAAGTCAAATATTCCAACTAATTAGGAATTCGAACTGTAACAAGGTTTTAATACTTTGTTAATAATTACACCAGGTTATCGACTGCGTGTAATCCAAGGTTTTAAAACTTTGTTAACAATTACACCAATTATCCTTGTATGTAATCCACCCCTATTTTTATGAGATCTGAATATTAATTTACCCACTTGATCAGAATGAATAATCAATTACCCAACCAGAATAATTAATTAAATGATCGTAAAAGATGTCGTATAAACGTCACTAAATAGAACATACATAATCATTTTAATAATTATTATATTAACTAATTTGAAGATAGGTTCGACAGATTCTAATGAGTTGTCATTCGATTAGACAATACCCCATATCTATTAATAGTCAATAGTCCAATGTCCATAAGTGTCGGTCTTTTGTCCAAACCCAAATTATGGTACAAAATCCAATAACTCAATCTTAATTTTTAGTCCAACATCACGATTACTTCGGCTCAAATAAGCATAATAATAACTTAGTTACAAGACATAAATTTAAAAAGGAAGAACATAGCTTACAGTGATTATTTATCGCGTAGCGTTACCCGGACATAGTTTCGACTTACAAATTCGCTACCATAACCTTATTATTATTAATGTAAATTAAAATTATAATTAAAATATAAATATAAATATAAATTGAGAGATAAGAGAAAGAAAATAGAAAAAGATGTATTAAAACTCGCAGAAAACTGGTGAATTTATAGGATGTGGCCTGCTATAGTAACTCATGCGGTCTCATGAGATTTTAGTGCAAATCTCATGCACTCGCATGGGCTCATGCACTCGCATGAGTTTTATGCCTATTTTCCATGCGATCGCATGGCCGTCAGATCCAGCTCACATATTTTTTGTTTGCTAGTTTATCGACGTTATTTAATATAATATATAATATATAAATAATTTATATAATTATTTAAATATTATATTATATTCTTGTGCATAGTTGACTTGTAATTTTAGCTCCATTGCGTCGCGCGTTGATAGTTGGCTTAGGTCTCGGTTCCGGTTTTTCGAACGTCCTTTCGTATAATTTAATATCTTGTACTTTGTGTTTTGTGGCTCGTACTCTTGTAATTTTGAGACGTTTCTCATCAATAAATTGAACCACTTGAATTATATCTTGTACATTTGAGCTTTTTGGTCATTTGCGTCTTCAAATCGTCGTTTTCTTCTTTTGTCTTCGCACTTATTTATTTAAACGAATATTACATAAAAATAGAACAATTGCAAACTAAAAGCTTTACATATTGGAAGGATATTGCGTGTAAGACCCGTGTAATTATATTATATATAATGCTTAAATAGTAAACCGGGTTGTGGAGTTTTGTTATGTAGTTTGAAATGGAAAAGTAGCTGGAAACAGGGGGTTGCGCGCCGCGCAAAGGGAGGGCGCGCCGCGCAAAACGCTGGTGACAGCTCTCCTTGTTTTATTTAATTTAAACGATGGGCATTTCGGTAAATTCACTTCAAGGCCGGATTTAATGCTTGGATCAGTAGTTTGGGAGTTCAATTACTCCCTTGTTCACCAACCTTATCCTCCCAATTCATTTTAGTGAGAGAGAGTGGGATATTAGAGAGAGAGAGATCCCATTTTGAAGAAGAAGAAGGAGGTTTCTTGCTAAAGTTCAAGTTCTAAAGTTGTTCATCTACTTCCTAGCTACATTTTGATTGTGGTGGTAAGCTCTAATCTTGATTTCCTAGTATAATGTTGTGAAAGGGTTAGAGTTAGGGTTTATGGTGAACATCAAACCCATTTATTAGTGATTTTTGGGTGTTCTTGGGTAATTTGAGTCATGAAGACTAAATGGTAACTAACCTAGGGTTTCAAAGTATTAATTGATGTTTATGAACCCTAATTAGCTAGTAAATTGCTAGAACACTCTAATGATGTGTAAAGGGGTGTTATTTGGGTGTGGATGACCCAAAAGGGGTGTATTGACTTTTAATTGGGTCAAAATGGACCAAGGTTGGTTAATGTTAGTGTTTTGTGTTGGAACCTAGTGATTAAATGTGTATGAAGACCTTAAATGTTAAGAGTTAGGGTTTTTGGTGAAGTTGACCCAATTTTAGGGTTAAGTATTAAAATGGGTCAAGATGGGTAATGTTGACCTAGTTTGGGTTAAATTGGTAAAAGATGACCCAAAGGGTGTTAACCTAGGGTTTA
This sequence comes from Rutidosis leptorrhynchoides, assembly GCF_046630445.1. Classification (NCBI taxonomy): domain Eukaryota; kingdom Viridiplantae; phylum Streptophyta; class Magnoliopsida; order Asterales; family Asteraceae; genus Rutidosis; species Rutidosis leptorrhynchoides. The sequence continues at coordinate 341,878,894 of NC_092343.1, forward strand.
TTCATGTGTTTGAGGTTTTGTAAGTGTTGAATCGAGTTGCTAGTCATTAGCACTCTTATAAATGATGAAAAACTTGAAAATGGGTCAAATGAGTCAAGGTTGACCTAATGGGGTGAAATAGGCATGAAATACCCTAAGTTTATGCTAGTTGAAGTTAATAGACTTTAATTCACTAGCTTTATTGATGTTAGTTGAGTCTTGGCCATTTATGGGCGGTTTTGGTATAGTCGAGCTATTTAATGCATATTGGGTCATTAAATGCTCAAGGGTAAGTATTGTGGTTAATTCCACTAGTTGCGTAATTGAATGTGTACTTATGTATTAGGTACGATTGCTTTGAAGATCGGAAGTGCATAATCATCATCTTGGCGCTAAGGTGAGTGGAATAATTATGCGTGTACGTATATAATGTATTTATTTGTGTGTACGAATGTGGAATTGTCGCGGTGTTTAAGACACCACATTCTAGGTAACGAGTAGTATTGTCGCGGTGTTTAAGACACTACTCATAGTATGTTTGACGAGTGGTATTGTCGCGGTGTTTAAGACACTACTCATTGTTTAATTGACATGTGGTATTGTCGCGGTGTTTAAGACACCACATTGTCATGGGAGTGGAATTGTCGCGGTGTTTAAGACACCACTCATTGTATTGAATGAAGTGTGGATTCGTCGCGGTGTTTAAGACGCCACATTGTCGTAAGGGTGAGTTAGTCGCGGTGTTCAAGACATCACCCGGGGGGATTAGTGATTACGCGGTGTGTAAGTAACACTGGTGGATGTTATGAACTCCAACGGTCTTGTAAGTACCGTTTCCCTTGTTCGAATTGGTTAACCAAGGTTGCGTGAATTATGTATTGAATGTATTTAATTATGAATCGTATGCTATTGTATTATTAGCTACTCGTGGATTTACGGTTTATGGTATATGCATAATATTGTTGTATGATTGTCGAAATGTAAACCGAGTATGATGTTGTGTAAGTGATGCAAGTAGGTAGATTATATATGTATATGTATAATTATTTTGCTCACTAAGCTTTGCTTACCCTCTCGTTGTTTACCTTTTTATAGGTTCGTGTGTGGATAAGGGTAAGGGCATTACCTTGGATTAAGTTTCCCGCTTTGATGATTAGGAAGCGCTTTTGGCTTTGGCTTGGAGTTTGACCGAGACTTGGGTAGTTTAACCCCAAACACCATGCTCGTTGTGTCGTTTGGCAATTAAACTTTTTGTGGTCGAAACTCTAATTTGTATTAAATTTGTATTTTTACACTTAGCGGCGTTTTGGGCACGTGTGGGCCCCACTTTGTAAAACTCGTTTAAACCTTAGTTATGTGTTAGTTTTACATATATAAATGTTCGGTTAAAAGCGTTTTGGCTAAATGTGTCGGGAAGCACCTAATCTTTTTCGCATTAAAGCGCACCGGGGACAGCCCCTTTTTGCGCGGCGCGCAACCTGTCATCCAGCAAATTTTTTTTTTTTGTCTCGAAATTTGATAGGTTTAGTCGGCGGTTGGTTTGGGTTGTTACAAGTGGTATCAGAGCATGGTCTAAGGGATTTAGGTGACTTGAGATAGGCGCCTAGACTTAGACTTTTGTGTGTGCATTGTGCGGGACTTGTAGGACTTTGGGTCGGACCGGGACTTGGTTAGCACATAGATTTATATGAACTAATCATGCGTTATTTGTTTGTGTTGTGTAGCGATCATCAAGCGAAATGGACGTTGTACTAGCGAGTTAACGCGACGTGCTCGCGTAGTAATGATTAGCTACCCTTACTACGGGTGCAAATCGTGTCAAACAAGCGATGTACGACGATTGTTAAGCAAGATGGGGTAGTGTGGCATATGTATATATATATGTATATATATACATACGTGTTATATCTTTTCGTTTCATTGGTTAATCTATTTTGTTTCTTAAGAATGAAGATGGAAGATGAATACGGAACGGAAGGGTCTACTAATGAAAAGAAGAACGAATTAGCGGTAATGGTTGAAGCCGCGATTGAACAATGTGTCTCGGGTGTCGCCAACGGAGTTGGCCAAGTAGTCAAAGAGTCAATCGAAGGACGGGTAACCGAAATGGTCCGAGACCAAGTGACGAAGGTCGTAAGGGAAGAGTTTGAGAAGAGGTTTCCTAAACCTCGAGGTAGGGGTGACGAAGAAGTACATGCAAGGCTAGAGCCACATGGTACTTCGGGTAAAAGGAAAAGAGGTACGCCTGAAGGCGTAGAGTATGTGAAAAAGAAGAACAAGGGAAGTTACACATCTAGATGTTTCAATTGTGGTGTTAGGGGCCACAAGATATGGGAGTGCACGTTGCCGAGAAACGAAAACAGAATGTGCTACCATTGCCATAAAGAGGGACACCGAAGGTCGGAGTGTCCCGAGTTGCTCAATGATCAAGGTAGAAGTGTAAATGAGGCGTCTAGTAGCATGAGGAAGGTAGTAACGGGCTCCGGTGGGTCTAAGTGTTACAATTGTGGGCAACGGGGACATAAGTCTCGCGATTGTCCGTCGGGCAAAACTGTATGTTTTTATTGTTGGAAGGAAGGGCACCAAAGGTCTGAGTGTCCCGATTTAGCTAGTAATCAGACTAGGAGGTTTGGAGGTTGGGTGCTTACGTGTTTTAAGTGTGGAGGACGAGGCCATTTGGCACGGGATTGTACGGGTACACCTTTGAGCACGATCAAGTGCTTTGCTTGCCAGAAGAAGGGACATCGAAAGTCAGAGTGTTCGGAAGCGTTTGCCGATCGGGTTAAGAGGTTAGAGCGCGAGTATTCGATGGGTGGTGAAGCACCGAGCGATGTTGTTTCAGGTACCTTCACTTCTCGATGCAAATATGCCTTACTATTATTGATGTTGTGTGCCAATGTATTCGTTTATGAAATTGAGACCTAAATCTCATTACCAAACCTAATAAGTTTTAAGCGAACGTATATTTTAACCGTACCCTTACGGGCGCGGGGCTAGTGATAAGATGACAGCGCACTAGGGTAGCGTTTGAGTCATTGACTCATGTGAATGCGACTTGAGGGGCGAATGTATTAGTGTAAATACGTGGTATTGTTACGGGTAGCATTCCTAACGGAATTACCATACGTTGGAGTTGGGATCGTCGACCGCAGGGCGTAAGACTTGGTGCAACCAAGCATTCCTTAATGTTTGGGAAATGTTTTCTACTAAGCCATGGAGACGGGCTTTGGTTTTGGATGTTAGGGCGTGTTCGTCTTCGTGTGGAAAATTGATGAGCTATAGCAATGGGATTATTGCAAGTGCAAGGTTGTGTATATCGTGGTAAACTCTACGTTTAAAGAGTTTAAGGTTAGGTTAAATTCCTTCGTATGCTCGGGGTTGGAGCAAGGTTTTGGTGACGTGCGTATTAAGAGATGCAAGACGGGTGAACCTCGTCTCTCTTATAGGAATTACGATAATGCGATTTGGCGAATTAGTTGTTAGGTTAGTGGTCACTCTTTCTGCGAACGCGAATATGTGTTTATCGTCGGGATTTATTGTTAAGGATGAATTCGCAAGAATTCGAGAACTATGACCAATGAGGACATCGATGGTGTATGTGGATAAGTGGACCTCCCACGGGATGCTATTATTCCACGATGTGGTTACGGAACAGAGTCCTAAGTGGGGGAGTTATACTCTCGCACGAAGGTGCTCTATTGTAATGTTATTTTGGATGACGTTCGTATGGATACGAAGCTAGTGTTGAGACCTACATTGGTCGACGGTGGCAAAAGTACAATTTGGAATAAATTGTGCTTATGGTTTTGGGTTCAAATTACCACCAAGGTGGTAATGTGGAAAATCTCCTTGGGAGATAATTGATGTATTCGACGAGTAAGGTAAGGTCCCTCGGTTAAGGGATGTGCGTACCGGATTCTCTTCTAGGGGATTATTGTTGCGCCTATGCGCAATATGGGTTGTTTTTGGCTCGATTGTGTTAGCCGTTTGGTTACCTTGGAAATGGCATAATGGGACTTTGAGAAAGGGCACGGTGCCTCATTATCGTATACTTTGAGTGATAGTTACACAATAGCCATTATTGTGTATTACGAGATGGTTACATGTAAGTATTTATTTGGGGTTATCTCTAGGTTGACCGCGTTTGACTAGTAATAGGTGATGAGTGATATCCGGGAGGATTAGCTCTTCGTTAACCACTCTTGGTTGTGGTTGGTGGTGAGCGGTTTTCGGAAAGAACCGTTACTCGTAGGTTTATGATGTTAATTGCCCGTGTAAATTGTGCACTTAGCCGTTTTGTGCACATGGTGGTGAGTAATAGTCGTTTTCGACATCAGCGGTTTTTGGTCGCTTGCTTACGATTTTACGATAGTTGTGAACTAGTCGTGGTTGCGCGCTACTAAGAATGTTAAGTAATAGGTGTTATCCGTAAGGATTCTCTTTTGTCCGGTCTTCATCGTTTGGGTTGTTGACCTTGGGTTGAAATTTTGGTTGTTTTAGCATTGTACCAGGTAAGGGTACGCTAAGGGTACGTGGCATTCTCGCGTATTCTGAGTTATCGTTATAGACTTCGGATATTGTGTGTATTGCACGTTTTGGGATGCGTGCAAATGTGTATTTACTTTTGGGTCAACCGGTGGGTTAATACATTTTGTGATGGAAATCGGATCGTAACGTTTGTTAAGTACCATAGAGCGTGGTTCCGGGTGGTTAAGTGACATGGATCACGAGGACGTGATCGATTCTAAGTGGGGGAGAGTTGTAAGACCCGTGTAATTATATTATATATAATGCTTAAATAGTAAACCGGGTTGTGGAGTTTTGTTATGTAGTTTGAAATGGAAAAGTAGCTGGAAACAGGGGGTTGCGCGCCGCGCAAAGGGAGGGCGCGCCGCGCAAAACGCTGGTGACAGCTCTCCTTGTTTTATTTAATTTAAACGATGGGCATTTCGGTAAATTCACTTCAAGGCCGGATTTAATGCTTGGATCAGTAGTTTGGGAGTTCAATTACTCCCTTGTTCACCAACCTTATCCTCCCAATTCATTTTAGTGAGAGAGAGTGGGATATTAGAGAGAGAGATCCCATTTTGAAGAAGAAGAAGGAGGTTTCTTGCTAAAGTTCAAGTTCTAAAGTTGTTCATCTACTTCCTAGCTACATTTTGATTGTGGTGGTAAGCTCTAATCTTGATTTCCTAGTATAATGTTGTGAAAGGGTTAGAGTTAGGGTTTATGGTGAACATCAAACCCATTTATTAGTGATTTTTGGGTGTTCTTGGGTAATTTGAGTCATGAAGACTAAATGGTAACTAACCTAGGGTTTCAAAGTATTAATTGATGTTTATGAACCCTAATTAGCTAGTAAATTGCTAGAACACTCTAATGATGTGTAAAGGGGTGTTATTTGGGTGTGGATGACCCAAAAGGGGTGTATTGACTTTTAATTGGGTCAAAATGGACCAAGGTTGGTTAATGTTAGTGTTTTGTGTTGGAACCTAGTGATTAAATGTGTATGAAGACCTTAAATGTTAAGAGTTAGGGTTTTTGGTGAAGTTGACCCAATTTTAGGGTTAAGTATTAAAATGGGTCAAGATGGGTAATGTTGACCTAGTTTGGGTTAAATTGGTAAAAGATGACCCAAAGGGTGTTAACCTAGGGTTTATTCATGTGTTTGAGGTTTTGTAAGTGTTGAATCGAGTTGCTAGTCATTAGCACTCTTATAAATGATGAAAAACTTGAAAATGGGTCAAATGAGTCAAGGTTGACCTAATGGGGTGAAATGGGCATGAAATACCTTAAGTTTATGCTAGTTGAAGTTAATAGACTTTAATTCACTAGCTTTATTGATGTTAGTTGAGTCTTGGCCATTTATGGGCGGTTTTGGTATAGTCGAGCTATTTAATGCATATTGGGTCATTAAATGCTCAAGGGTAAGTATTGTGGTTAATTCCACTAGTTGCGTAATTGAATGTGTACTTATGTATTAGGTACGACTGCTTTGAAGATCGGAAGTGCATAATCATCATCTTGGCGCTAAGGTGAGTGGAATAATTATGCGTGTACGTATATAATGTATTTATTTGTGTGTACGAATGTGGAATTGTCGCGGTGTTTAAGACACCACATTCTAGGTAACGAGTAGTATTGTCGCGGTGTTTAAGACACTACTCATAGTATGTTTGACGAGTGGTATTGTCGCGGTGTTTAAGACACTACTCATTGTTTAATTGACATGTGGTATTGTCGCGGTGTTTAAGACACCACATTGTCATGGGAGTGGAATTGTCACGGTGTTTAAGACACCACTCATTGTATTGAATGAAGTGTGGATTCGTCGCGGTGTTTAAGACGCCACATTGTCGTAAGGGTGAGTTAGTCGCGGTGTTCAAGACATCACCCGGGGGGATTAGTGATTACGCAGTGTGTAAGTAACACTGGTGGATGTTATGAACTCCAACGGTCTTGTAAGTACCGTTTCCCTTGTTCGAATTGGTTAACCAAGGTTGCGTGAATTATGTATTGAATGTATTTAATTATGAATCGTATGCTATTGTATTATTAGCTACTCGTGGATTTACGGTTTATGGTATATGCATAATATTGTTGTATGATTGTCGAAATGTAAACCGAGTATGATGTTGTGTAAGTGATGCAAGTAGGTAGATTATATATGTATATGTATAATTATTTTGCTCACTAAGCTTTGCTTACCCTCGCGTTGTTTACCTTTTTATAGGTTCGTGTGTGGATAAGGGTAAGGGCATTACCTTGGATTAAGTTTCCCGCTTTGATGATTAGGAAGCGCTTTTGGCTTTGGCTTGGAGTTTGACCGAGACTTGGGTAGTTTAACCCCAAACACCATGCTCGTTGTGTCGTTTGGCAATTAAACTTTTTGTGGTCGAAACTCTAATTTGTATTAAATTTGTATTTTTACACTTAGCGGCGTTTTGGGCACGTGTGGGCCCCACTTTGTAAAACTCGTTTAAACCTTAGTTATGTGTTAGTTTTACATATATAAATGTTCGGTTAAAAGCGTTTTGGCTAAATGTGTCGGGAAGCACCTAATCTTTTTCGCATTAAAGCGCACCGGGGACAGCCCCTTTTTGCGCGGCGCGCAAGGGTGTCCGCGCGGCGCGCAACCTGTCATCCAGCAATTTTTTTTTTTTTGTCTCGAAATTTGATAGGTTTAGTCGGCGGTTGGTTTGGGTTGTTACATTTTGTCTAAATATATGTTCATTTGGAGCACTATCAAATATCCCCACACTTGAGCGTTGCTTGTCCTCAAGCAATACAGAATTTGAAATTAAAATCACACTTCACTCGAATCACTTTTTTTTTATTCTCACACTTTATACATCAGTGATTTTGATAGGGCGGTATAAACAATGATAGTAACGATGTGGTTTACAGTCCCACATGACTATGAAAATCTAGATCAGGAAATTGAATCTTTATGAAAACATTTGATCTTTTGAAAATTTATTCTAGCTTTTACCCTATATAAGTTTTCCGGAATAACCCTTCACCGGTGTTTGCAAATTGTTTTTGTAGGTTTGGTGGGTTTCAGATTTGAAAATTTTAGCTCAAAACTTAAGGTTTTGTGTCACCCACTTCCTAACCTTGTATTGGGAAAGCAACACGTCCAGTATACTTGTTTCGTATATTACCTTTCGGTAAACTACCGTCCGGTTGTAAAGGAAAGCGTTGAACAAGCAACTGTTAAGGCAATGTCCCGTGACATGCTTTTGATTATGGTCTAAAAAATGTCGGATGCAATTACTATCCTTTGTAGGAGCAATAGTAAAGATCACCCTATAGTTTTTCGGTCTGGCACAAGGTCCTGTCTTCGACCATGCTATGCAACCACCGTTCTTACGGTCGACACCCGATTTGGTTCAGGTGACCTAATGAATTCCAGGTGAATTCTTAGGATTTTACGTTCAATGGTAATGAACGCATTAAAAATGAGTTTTCAGAAAACAAATCGGTTTGTAGTTTGATCAAAATATTTTCTCATTCAAGCTCGAGTTTAGATATCATCGAATTCCATGAGTTTGTAATTCTCAATCTTTAAAAGTCAATCTCAAGGATTGAGTAATATCAGGCTTAAAATCTGATTTTTGATTTTTAAGGAGATTATCCTTTCTGGGGATCTGATTCATTAGTCTTATCAAGCTAATTTGCACGGCGCCCTCCCCATTTTACGAGACAGATCCTCTCATGGTTAAAATAAGTCTGACCACTTGGCGACCCTGTTTGATGCTGAGGTCCGTGGATTTCCAGCTGATTTTCGAGAAAACTTTTCAAGGTTTTTCGTAGACTCTACAACTGGTCTGGACGACAATTTCCTGACCTAAATCAAGAAGCGCGTGTCTTTTTCGGAAGACTTTACTTCCTTTTAATGATGGAATTGATTCATCGTGTAGATCCATCTTTTTTTTCAAATATATTATAATTGGGTAGTCAGCATATAAGACTAGGGCTGTTCTTTATTATCAGAGAGCACTAGATTCTAATACAACTACTGCGTTACTAGTATTTTTAATGGTAACCAAGTGTATAAGTCAAAAATTTTTAAAATTTGAAATAATTTAACCCCTTTTCACACTTAAGATCGTGCAATGCCCTCATTTGCAAGAAATCAATAACAATTTAAATTATTGAGGGTGATTAGCGTACAAAAATGATTAAATTTTACCAAAGTTTTGTAGTGACCCGAACTTTTCCATGTTTATATATATATTAAATGAAATTTTTATTTACATGATTAAGTGTTTCCAACATGTTAAGCAATCAAACTTGTTAAGACTTGATTAATTGAAATAGGTTTCATATAGACAATTGATCACCCAAGTTGACCGGTGATTCACGAACGTTAAAACTTGTAAAAACTATATGATGACATATATATGGTTATATATATAGTTAACATGATATAATGATAAGTAAATATATCATTAAGTATATTAACAATGAACTACATATGTAAAAACAAGACTACTAACTTAATGATTTTGAAACGAGACATATATGTAACGATTATCGTTGTAACGACATTTAATGTATATATATCATATTAAGAGATATTCGTACATCATAATATCATGATAATATAATAATTTAAAATCTCATTTGATATTATAAACATCGGGTTAACAACATTTAACAAGATCGTTAACCTAAAGGTTTCAAAACAACACTTACATGTAACGACTAACGATGACTTAACGACTCAGTTAAAATGAATATACATGTAGTGTTTTAATATGTATTCATACGCTTTTGAAAGATTTCAAGACACTTATCAAAATACTTCTACTTAACAAAAATTCTTACAATTACATCCTCGTTCAGTTTCATCAACAAATCTACTCGTATGCACTCGTATTCGTACTCGTACAATACACAGCTTTTAGATGTATGTACTATTGGTATATGCACTCCAATGATCAGCTCTTAGCAGTCCATGTGAGTCACCTAACACATGTGAGAACCATCATTTGGCAACTAGCATGAAATATCTCATAAAATTACAAAAATATGAGTAATCATTCGTGACTTATTTACATGAAAATAAAATTACATATCCTTTATATCTAATCCATACACCAACGACCAAAAACACCTACAAACATTTTCATTCTTCAATTTTCTTCATATAATTGATCTCTCTCAAGTTCTATCTTCAAGTTCTAAGTGTTCTTCATAAATTCTACAAGTTCTAGTTTCATAAAATTAAGAATACTTCCAAGTTTGCTAGCTTACTTCTAATCTTGTAGAGTGATCATTCAACCTCAAGAAATCTTTCTTATTTACAGTAAGATATCTTTCTAATACAAGGTAATACTCATATTCAAACTTTGATTCAATTTCTATAACTATAACAATCTTATTTCGAGTGAAAATTTTACTTGAACTGTTTTCGTGTCATGATTCTGCTTCAAGAACTTTCAAGCCATCCAAGGATCCTTTGAAGCTAGATCCATTTTTCTCATTTTCAGTAGCTTTATCCAGAAAACTTGAGGTAGTAATGATGTTCATAACATCATTCGATTCATACATATAAAGCTATCTTATTCGAAGGTTTAAACTAGTAATCACTAGAACATACAGTAGTTTAGTTAATTCTAAACTTGTTCGCAAACAAAAGTTAATCCTTCTAACTTGACTTTTAAAATAAACTAAACACATGTTCTATATATATATATATATATATATATATATATATATATATATATATATATATATATATATATATATATATATATATATATGATATGCTAACTTAATGATTTAAAACCTGGAAACACGAAAAACACCGTAAAATCGGATTTACGCCGTCGTAGTAACACCGCGGGCTGTTTTGGGTTAGTTAATTAAAAACTATGATAAACTTTGATTTAAAAGTTATTCTTCTGGGAAAATGATTTTTCTTATGAACATGAAACTATATCCAAAATTCATGGTTAAACTCAAAGTGGAAGTATGTTTTTCAAAATGGTCATCAAGACGTCGTTCTTTCGACTAAAATGACTACCTCTTACCAAAACGACTTGTAACTTATATTTTCGACTATAAACCTATAATTTTTCTGTTTAGATTTATAAAATAGAGTTCAATATGAAACCATAGCAATTTGATTCACTCAAAACGGATTTAAAACGAAGAAGTTATGGGTAAAACAAGATTGGATAATTTTTCTTGTTGTAGCTACGTGAAAATTGGTAACAAATCTATATTAATCATATCCTAGCTAACTTATATTGTATTATACATGTATTCTAATATATTATGTAATCTTGGGATACCATAGACACGTATGCAAATGTTTTGACATATCATATCGACCCATGTGTATATATTATTTGGAACAACCATAGACACTATATGCAGTAATGTGGGAGTTAGCTATACAGGGTTGAGGTTGATTCCAAAAATATATATACTTTGAGTTGTGATCTAGCCTGAGACGTGCATACACTAGGTCATGGATTGATTCAAGATAATATATATCGATTTATTTCTGTACATCTAACTGTGGACAACTAGTTGTAGGTTACTAACGAGGACAACTGACTTAATAAACTTAAAACATCAAAATGTATTAAAAGTGTTGTAAATATATTTTGAACATACTTTGATATATATATGTACATATTTGTTATAGGTTCGTGAATCGACCAGTGGTCAAGTCTTACTTCCTGACGAAGCAAAAATCTGTGAAAGTGAGTTATAGTTCCACTTTTAAAATCTAATATTTTTGGGATGAGAATACCTGTAGGTTTTATAAATGATTTACAAAATAGACACAAGTACGTAAAACTACATTCTATGGTTGAATTATCGAAATCGAATATGCCCCTTTTTATTAAGTCTGGTAATCTAAGAATTAGGGAACAGACACCCTAATTGATGCGAATCCTAAAGATAGATCTATTGGGCCTAACAAACCCCATCCAAAATACCGGATGCTTTGGAATGATTCGTGGACTGATTCACATGTTTCCGAAGAGGAACCGGAAGAAGAATCGGAACCGGAAGAAGAAATAGAACCAGTGGGGGAAATAATAAAACGGTTAAGTAGAAGAAAATCCTAAACCAACCGACCAAAGTTAATTATAGTCAATAGTGTTTCCACCAAGGAAGCAAAATATTGGGAGGATTACCAATTCTCCGATGAATCGGATCCCGACAAGGATTCCGATGATGTTATAGAAATTACCCCAACACAATTTAATAAGGCAAAAGAGAACAATAAGGGAAAGGGCATAAAAATAGAGAAATTTGATTCCAAACCCGATAAACTTTATATGTATCGTCAACACCCGTATTTCTTAAGTTGTGACAATAACTCGGGAACCTCTAAACCACCAGGTTTTTCTAAACCAATGTGGAAAACGACGACTCGTATTGGGGGAATATCATATATCCCTAGAAACTTGGCAAAACGAACCAAAACCGAAGAAGAAGAAACGAGCGAGTCGGAATAAGATAGTTGTATTCGTGTGGTGTAATATATGTAATATAGTGTGCTTATGCTTTATGATATATGTAAAAATTGCTTGTATTAATAAGTATTTTTTTTTATGAATCTAACTCTTGTCTATTTTACAGTATAAAAACACAAAATGGATAGACAACCCAATATTTTAAGAGACCTACCCGGAGACATGATTGATGAAATCTTGTCTAGAGTCGGTCAGAATTCCTCGGCACAACTATTTAAGGCGAGATTAGTTTGTAAGACATTCGAAAAACGTTCCAAGAATGCCTTGGTTTATAAAAGGCTTTCGTTCGAAAGATGGGGGATATCACATTGGGAAATCCATAAGTTACGATGTGTTTACTTTGACGCATATATTGCGTGGAACTCAAATGCTATTTTACGCAACGGGTTAAGAAATTATTTTGACTCAATATATCCGAATATAGGACTTCGTGATTTAGAAAAAGCGGCTAACATGCAACATAAAGAAGCATGTTATGCTTACGGGTTAGTAATGTTCGCTTCTCACCAAAGTGAGAACAAGAGCATCGGGCTACAACTATTAAACAAAACGTTCCCACAAGTGACTGAGTCGGTAATTGGGGTAAGAAATGAGGTTTTTAGGTTATTACGAGACTGTTGGTCATTACGTAACCTTCATCCTTTTGACGACGTTACAACACATTGTCTTACTATCGGTCACAACTGTTATGTTCCACAAAACTAAGGATGGGAAGTGGTATTAGTAAAACCAGAATGCATGACTTGTTTCTGGACCTATGAATTACGTGTCTTTATTGCCTTTGCTGAACGCCTTATTTATTAACTAGAATTATCTTCGCAACTACTTTGTATCAAAGTTTTATGTGCTATATTTCATGCTATATGTAAAATAGCGGTATTGTAAGTTTGCAAGTTATTGTATAAAGGTTTGAATATGATATATATATATATATATATATATTTTTGTGATTAGTTTTTCATATAGAATTGTAGTAGTTGAAATGGTATGTTAGCTACTAAGTATGAACTTAACGGGTAGGTACTATCCGAATTAAAGAGTATAAAACGCTAATATGAAGAAAGAGCTTTTATAAATAAGTTCATATTACGCTACGAAATACTATTGACTACTCTTGATATTCTATATGATTAACTCGTTTCATTTGACTATTTTGAAGGAAAAGGCACCTACTACTCGACACACCTTGAATATGAGCGAAGAGGAATTTCGTGCCTTTCTTGCTTCAAATATAGCCGCAGTACAGGCTGCGCTACATACCAACAATAACGCCGAATCTAGCAATGCAGCTAACGGCGCAAGAAATCGTGTAGGATGCACCTACAAAGAATTCACTGCCTGCAAACCTTTGAAATTTGATGGAACCGAAGGACCGATCGGATTGAAACGGTGGACCGAGAAGGTCGAATAGGTGTTTGCCATAAGTAAGTGTACTGAAGAGGACAAAGTGAAGTACGCTACGCATACCTTCACAGGTACTGCGTTAACATGGTGGAATACCTATCTAGAGCAAGTGGGATAAGATGATGCTTAGGCACTACCGTGGTCAGCATTCAAGCACTTGATGAACGAGAAGTACCGTCCCAGAACCGAGGTCAATAAGCTCAAGATAGAACTTAGAGGGTTACGAACCCAAGGATTTGATATTACCACGTACGAAAGACGATTTACAGAATTGTGCCTATTGTGTCCGAGAGCGTTCGAAGATGAGGGAGAGAAGATCGACGCGTTTGTGAAAGGATTACCGGAAAGAATTCAAGAAGATATAAGTTCACACTAGCCCGCCTCCATACAACAGGCATGTAGAATGGCTCACAAACTAGTGAACCAGATTGAGGAAAGAATTAAAGAACAGGCGGCTGAAGAGGCCAATGTGAAGCAAGTCAAAAGAAAGTGGAAGGAAAACGGTGATAAGAATCACCAATACAACAACAACAGCAATTACAACAATAATCGCAAGAACTATCCCAACAATCGCAACATCAATCACAACTACAACAAACGGCCCAACAACAACAATAACAACAACAACAACAACAACAACAATCATCCCAACAACAATAACAACCGTAACAACAACAACAATCAGAAGCAGCTATGCCAAAGGTGTGAAAAGTATCACTCTGGGTTCTGCACCAAATTTTGCAACAAGTGTAAAAGAAATGGTCATAGCGCGGTGAAGTGTGAGGTCTACGGACCAGGGGTTAACATAACGAAAGGAACAAATGGTGTCGGAACGAGTAATGGCGGAGCAAGTAGTGTCGGAGCAAGTTATGCCAATGTAGTTTGTTATAAATGTGAAAAACCGGGCCACATTATTAGAAATTGCCCGAACCAGGAGAACACGAATGGACAAGGCCGTGGAAGAGTTTTCAATATTAATGCGGCAGAGGCACAGGAAGACCCGGATCTTGTTACGGGTACGTTTCTTATTGAAAATAAATCTGCTTACGTTTTATTTGATTCGGGTGCGGATAGAAGCTATATGAGTAGAGATTTTTGTGCTAAATTAAGTTGTCTATTGACGTCGTTGGATAGTAAATTTTTACTCGAATTAGCAAACGGTAAATTAATTTCAGCAGATTATATATGCCGGAATCGAGAAATTAAACTGGGTAGCGAAATATTTAAGATTGATTTGATACCAGTAGAGTTAGGGAGTTTTGATGTAATAGTTGGCATGGACTGGCTGAAGAAGGTGAAAGCAGAGATCATATGTTATAAAAATGCAATTCGCATTGTACGAGAAGAAGGAGAACCCCTAATGGTGTACGGAGAAAAGGGCAACACGAAGCTACATCTTATTAGTAATTTGAAAGCACAAAAAACTAATAAGAAAAGGTTGCTATGCTGTTCTAGCACACGTCGAGAAAGTACAAACTGATGAAAAGAGCATCAATGATGTTCCCGTCGCAAAAGAATTTCCCGATGTATTTCCGAAAGAATTACCGGGACTACCTCCACATCGATCTGTTGAATTTCAAATAGATCTTGTACCAGGAGCTGCACCAATAGCTCGTACTCCTTACAGACTCGCACCCAGCGAGATGAAAGAACTGCAAAGCCAATTATAAGAACTTTTAGAGCGTGGTTTCATTCGACCAAGCACATCACCGTGGGGAGCTCCTGTTTTGTTTGTCAAGAAGAAAGATGGTACATTCAGGTTGTGTATCGACTACCGAGAGTTGAACAAACTTACCATCAAGAACCGCTACCCACTACCGAGAATCGACGACTTATTTGATCAACTACAAGGCTCGTCTGTTTATTCAAAGATTGACTTACGTTCCGGGTATCATCAAATGCGGGTGAAAGAAGATGATATTTCAAAGACTGCTTTCAGAACACGTTACGGTCATTACGAGTTTATGGTCATGCCGTTTGGTTTAACTAATGCACCAGCTGTGTTCATGGACCTTATGAACCGAGTGTGTGGACCATACCTTGACAAGTTTGTCATTGTTGTGATGACCCGGGAATTTCCGACCAAATTTAAACTTTAATCTTTATATGTTTCCGAGACGATAAGCAAAAGTCTGTAATGTTGAGCCTCGAAAGTTTTGAAAACGATATTCATGTAACCAATTACCCTTTGACCATGCCCGACGATTCACGAACAATTGTTTGTAAGTAAATATGTATATATACATATAAATTGAAATAATAAAATTTAATTGAAATATTAGAATTTAATATGTAAAATAAAATATAAAATAAATAAGTTGTAATTAAAGTAAATACAAATATATATGATTTCAATATATAATTATTATTAGAATTAGATTTATATGTATATATATAAATATTCAATATATGTCATTTTATATATTACACAATCAATAACTTGTAATATTAATATATTAAATTGCAAGCAAAATATAATTGATATAGTAATATTACTATTACTCTCAATATTACTATTATTATTAATATCAATATTAGTATTATTATTATTGTTATAATTATTATAATTAAGAGGTTTGTGAATATCAAAATAAAGATGTTAAATATAAATCTGATTATGAGAATGATTGAAACTATAATTTTAATTATTATTATTATCATGATTATGATTATGTATTATTGTTACTAAAAATTTCCATTTGTATTTAAATTTGTTATTATCATCATTTTATTACTCTTATCATTTTACTTATTATTAATAGGTATTATTTTGATATTATTATTATTAATATTATTATAAATGCTATTATTATTAGTATTAGGATTTTTATTATTTTGATATTAGTATTATTTAGTATTAATATTATTATCAAAATTCTTAATATATTTATTTATTATTGATATATATATATATATATATATATATATATATATATATATATATATATATATATATATATATATATATATATATACACACACACACACACACACACACACACACATATACACTAATAAAGATTGAATCTGTTTCCTTTCATTTTCAACCTTTTAAATTTTTGTTTTTGGTCTGCTAGTGTACCAGATTCGTTTACAAAGTCGGATGCAATAGCAAAGTCAGTTGAGGGTTGTTTTCACCCTTTATTTTTTTTTTTTTTATCGTACGTGATGGAATATTTCTGGTCGATCCACTTAAGCTAAACAACAAACGTAATAGAGTCAATTAAGCAGTAATAATACCACTTAACTTCTATATAATCTTCTGTTAAAGCAATTGTGTTAAAACAGATAAAGCAAATCGTTTTTTTTATAAAACTGGGCGATACCTCTGTTCTTGCTCTGTTAAATTAAAAACTCGAATTCCCATTCTATTTCAAAAAGTAAAAATACGATTTTGTTAGGATTAGTCTATGTAAAATTTCTACAAAGTTTCAATCACTGATTTATCATATTGAGATCGAATTTCGGAGTCAAAGATTTGTTTCAAAAAAAGTCAAACGGCTGTTCATAGCGAAATTTGAATTTGTTTTGAGGTTTTAATTCAAATTTACGATTCAGATAGTTTATATTAACCATTTGAAAACTTTTTCGTGTTATATGTATAGACTATAACATTCAAAATGATCGAATTTGAATTTGAGTTTTATTATTTATTTTTTTGTTCTTCGAACCTATTCCAGCTGTTCTAAATACAAAGTTTAATTTTCTTTTCTGTTAAAATAGATTCGTAAGCACAGATTATTATTAATTAAGTTTTAAAACTAAAACGAATAATTATTTGATGTTTGAACTGATGGGTAGCCGACGGGAATTTTCAAGGGAAGAAGAAGAACAAGTAAACTCGGTTTATATTTATATCTATATAGTTAATACCAAAAAATCAGAATAGAAGAGATCGTTAAGGGAGTGAGCGGGTATACGGGAGGTCACGGGTTCGAGTCCAAGGGGGGCTGTTTCTTCTTGGAATTTTTTTTTGTGAGGTAGTCTATTTTTCATTATTTATTATTATTATTATTGTTGTTGTTGTTGTCGTCGTCGTCGTCGTCGTCGTCGTCGTTGTCATCGTCGCCGCCGCCGCCGCCGCCGTTAGTTATTGTTAATAGTACATTAATTATTAGTATTATTATTACTAAAATTATTATCATTATAAGTATTAATCTTAATTAGTATAATTATTATTATTATCATTAATAAGATTTCTATTATTATTAGTATAAGTGTTGTTATTGTTATCATTAAGGATTATTATTATTATTATGAAAATAATATAAGTTATCACTAATTTCATTAATATTAGTATTTGTATCATTATATAAATATAAGAATTATTATTATTAGTATTAACATAGGTATAATAATAAATACTACCAACATTGTTAATATGATCCCAATTATTAGTATTGTTATTATTAAAATTACTACTATCATTACTAACATTTTTGCTAAAATTATTATTTAGATATCACTAAAACTATTATTTTTATTGTTATCAATATTATTAGGTAGTTACTACACCATCATTTACAGTAAAATTAATTTTTACAAGTATTATTATTAATATCATTGTTGTTACTAAAAGTGGAATTTTTATTAACATAGGAGTATTATTAATGTTATTATCATTATTTTTACTAATATTAAATTAGTATAATTAGAACTACGGTGTAAATAAACAAATGAAGTAAATACATAAATATATATATATATATATTTTACACACATAACATACCAAAATTTAATATTTTATTATATACAAAATGAACATATAAAACATATACATATTATTAACATAAAAATGATATAACTAATATATTTATATATATGTGTGTTCAATTACAACCATGAATATTAATATATATACAAATGATATAGGTTCGTGAATCCGAGGCCAACCCTGCATTGTTCAATATAGTTATATGTATTTTTACTACAAAATACAGTATGGTGAGTTTCATTATTCCCTTTTTATATATATTTTTGGGCTGAGAATACATGCAATGTTTTAATAACTATTTTACAATATTTATAAGCGTGAGTTTCATTTGCTCCCTTTTTAAATGCTTTTGCAATATATTTTTGGGACTGAGAATACATGCGCTGCTTTATAAATGTTTGACGAGATAGACACAAGTACTTAAAACTACATTCTATGGCTGGATTATTAAACGAATATGCCCCTTTTTAGTCTGGTAATCTAAGAATTAGGGAACAGACACCCTAATTGACGCGAATCCTAAAGATAGATCTATTGGGCCCAACAAGCCCCATCCAAAGTACCGGATGCTTTAGTACTTCGAAGTTATATCATGTCCGAAGGAGGATCCCGGAATGATAGGGGATATTCTTTTATGCATCTTGTTAATGTCGGTTACCAGGTGTTCAATCCATATGAATGATATTTTTGTCTCTATGCATGAGACGTATGTTTATGAGAAATGAAAATATGAAATCTTGTGGTCTATTAAAATTATGAAATGATTATTTATGTTAAACTAATGAACTCACCAACCTTTTGGTTGACACTTTATAGCATGTTTATTCTCAGGTACGAAAGAAATCTTCCGCTGTGCATTTGCTCATCTTAGAGATATTACTTGGAGTCATTCATGACATATTTCAAAAGACATTGCATTCGAGTCGTTGAGTTCATCAAGATTATTATTAAGTCAAATATAGCAAAATATATTACGAAATGGTATGCATGTTGTCAACTTTCGATGCAATGAAAGACTGTCTTTTAAAAAACGAATGCAATGTTTGTAAAATGTATCATATAGAGGTCAAATACCTCGCGATATAATCAACTGTTGTGAATCGTTTATAATCGATATGGACTTCGTCCGGATGGATTAGGACGGGTCTTCACAGTTGGTATCAGAGCGGTGGTCTTAGCGAACCATGTCTGCATTAGTGTGTCTAACTGATAAATCGTTAGGATGCATTAGTGAGTCTGGAATTTGACCGTGTCTGCATGTCAAAAGTTTTGCTTATCATTTTTGTCGAAAATCATCTGCTTATCATTCTTAGGAAATTACCTGCTCATTATTCTTAGTCTAGACACGTTTTACTGCATTGACTGCATGAATAGTGTATAGACAAAATTCATATCTTAGCGCATCTGTTACTGTAGACCTTGCCTGATATCTCTCGTAAATTTCTCCGTAATTTAAGGGATCCTGGTATTATATATATATATCTATGCATTGAGAATACATCCAACTATCAATTGCTGTCACTAAACTCTTCATACCAAAAATCTTTTCTGTGATCGCGTAAGATGGCCTCTACGAATCGACCACGTTCCTCTGACTCCGAAGACAACGTGACAGAAGCACACCAACCAATCAACTACCGTGATTACTGGAGAAAATGGGGGTGGGTTCGCAACATACTCACCCTATGGAGAAGGGAAGAAGGTACTCCATATCATGAACCGAATCTACCACCTAACCTTGGAGAACTTGACCCGCTCACCGGCGAACCTGTTCGCAACACCGTTTATACTCTTTTTGTCAGAATTTTTCGTCTTGAGACTACCATTAACGGAACTAGAGAAGATATCCAATCTCTACCTCACACTGATAACCAACCAGGGTTAGTAGAAGAAGTTAAAGAACTCCGAGCTCGAGTGTTAACTTTAGAGAGCACGGTACACAGTTTGCAAGCACCAGCATTATCACCAACACCAGTCACATCACCAACCTTAGCACCAACAGCACTAGTACCACCAACAACAACATCCGCATCACCAGCTTCGACATCTCATTCTGTACCTCGAGTATAATCATCGTTCTACATGACGTTCTACATCATTTATCTTCGTTCGACATGATGATTATGTAAACTCTAATGTTTTAGAAATTATATATTCTTGTTCAAACGGTAAATCAAATGAGTTTAATATCATATTGACTCATTAAATCTATGATTACATCTGAAGAAAATATATATATTTTTTCATAAAGATTGTAATTAAAAATTCTGTCGTACAAACTGTTAATAGTAAAAATATTTTAACGGGTAGGTAATACCCGAAGAATATTTAGATTTCACATTAATAATTTACACTGTACATTCTTTGAATCTAATTCAACGGTCATTTATTATCCTACTTACATCCACCGATATACAAATCCGTTCACCACAGAATAACCATATTCATCCAATTTTCATATTGGGATTTTGAATTATCAGAATCCAACAAGTGGCAAAATGAAGAAATAATGGACACAATAAAAATTGATTAGAAACAGATTAATTAACAATATGAAATTTTGTTAAGAATCCACGCTAATAAGATCCTAGCTAACTGTTCCTAGCTAACTGTTAATTCCGTATTACATTTTAATTATCACAATCTATTTATCGCAACTTAATTATTGCAATTTATTTTATCGCAATTTTAATTCTCGCAATTTAATTTATCGTCATTTAAATTCTGTTATTTATTTTATGCACTTTAAATATCGGGACACGTATACAAGGTTTTGACATATCATATCGACGCATCTATATATATTATTTGGAATCACCATAGACACTCTATATGCAGTAATGATCGAGTTCTCAACACAGGGTTGAGGTTGATTCTACAATAATATATATAGTTTGAGTTGTGATTGAGTCTGAGATATGTACACGTGTCACGATACGTATTAATTAATTCAAATATTATATATTAAATTATATATGAATTATTGGACTGTCAACTGTGAACTAATAACATTGGGCAATTAAAATGAATTAAAATATCGATTATAACATATGAAACTAAATATTTCTTCAAGTTTGCCATTTGATTTCATCTTAAACCTCATTTGTATGTTGACGAATACAATCTACGTTCAAATCTTTCATGATTCTTGAAAACATCTCAAACGAGAGGATGAACCCACCGCACTTCATCTACGGGAGAAAAGATTGATGCATTTCGTTATGCATCTGAAAAACTCTCGAAAACTGAGTAAACATTTAACACATAGTTGTGCTAATTCCTTTAGTGTTATTATTACCCAAAATAACTTGGTAATTCCTTTCAAAGTAGCAAATTTTGTCACAGCTCCAGTAAGTCAACCCCGACTTTTCATTCAAAACAACCTTATTATAACTTGATATATATGCGTGCTCTTTTATTGTTACCGGAGAACCTTTTATATTCTACCATATTACCGTCAGCGTTTAATCATCTAAAAACACAATTCTCTTGAAATCACCTCAGATCGATAACCAATGATTTAGATATGGTAGCAGTAAATGTAGAGGAAATCGGCAATCAGTACTTTGAAAACTCACAACATATCTACATCAACAGATATATGTATAACATTTATCTCTTAGATTAATTATCTTCCATTCTGAAATTCTGAAAAGCACCCAGTCTGCGAACTAATACTCTGAATTTTGAAAAGTTGAATGAAGCAACAAAAACTGTAAACGACCTTAATCATCGGAAGTTTGATGATAAAGAATAGAATGTTGAAAAAGCTCAGAAAAGTTGGAACTGGAAAACGGATTGAGCTAACCACGAAGGAGACCAAGGACAAATACAAGGACCATACCCTATATTCAAAGAATCCAGATGATTCTGTATCCGATGAAATTTTTAGAGAATATCCTACTCCAAAGTCATGTTAAAATCTTGCTGAAAATCCTTCTTCATCAACCTTCGAACTTAGAAATTCCAAAATATCATCATAAATATCTTCGATATTTCTGAGGATATTTTCATAAATATTCTCGTCCGAAATTATATACCTCTCCGTGCTTCCTGTGTATCATTATATTGGAAACATTCAATAGAAAATTTAGTACCGAAAAGCAGATTATGCGAAACTATGAAGAAAGCCGGGGACAAATCACAAAGAATAAGTTTGACTTCAAAGAATTCAAATGAATCAATGTCTGCTAAAGTCTCTAGTGAATATCTTGCTCCTTACTCTAAACCCTTGCAGACAATAGTTTCTATCATCCTCTGATCTTAGATATTCCGAGATATTATCGTATCTTTCATTATAAATATCCTCCATATTTCTGGAGATATTTTTATAATTATTCTTATCTGAAATCATTAATCTCTTCGTGTTATCAGTATTACATCATATAGAAACTGTTAGTTTCTATATTCTGTAAACTTTCGAGTTTAAAATATGAATGTTATTGAAGTGATGTTGGGAACTGATGCATGAGTTAGTATAATATAATGACACTTGATCAACGTGATTATACTATAGTAAGTCATGCTGAGTTTCTAAATGGAACATGATGATTCACAGATTATAACGTCATAATGTGTCATGTTACATAACTCTTTCATTCTGATTAACTTTTGAACGTATCAAGAAAATATATTCTTGATAGTTCTATTCTCAATGATTCTGGTAATTTGACAAATCAAATCGTACTAATACATTCGTTCTTATTTAGAACATGATGTTTATCCGGAATACCATACTTATGAATTCTGGACCGTTACTCACTTTACTAGAGGTCGGGAGGATAATAAAAAGGTAAAGAGCTCCAAAATATAAGAGAAAATATAAAGCCCAACAACAAAACCGAAAAGTACAAACCGTAGATATTAGTGCGTATAGCAATATAAAGACACGGGAGAATTATAAATACAATAATCCCTAAAGCATAGTAGAAATAAACGGATTCCTCCGGTGGAAGTTGGAAAAGGAGAATGATTGTTGCGATAATCAGGATAAGGATAAGGATCATAACTGGATTAAGCATTTCACGATCTTTTGAATTTGAGAATTGAGTATTGAAGTGGTGAAGATTAATGGAACGAAAAAGGTAAAATTTATAGTGAAAATATCAGACAGAGGAATCGAGGCAGATCACCGCATTTAATTATAGAAATCTAAATTTCCTTATTTGCAGAAGAATCAAATCTTTTAGCTTTCGAAGATTTTCTTCAAATCCCTTAAATTCCGGAATTCAACCAAAACAACGTCAAAAGTTAAGACGCATCCTGTTTTCTAAATTCAATCGTGACTACGTCAAAAGTTAAGATGCATCTTATTTTCAAAAATTCAACCCTGACTCTATCAAAAGTTATGACAAATCTTTACTTATCCTAATTTAATCTTTTGTGATAATTTCACTCGTACGCTTCGAATAATTGAGTTATTTTTATTTAAATCACCTGATGGTGATAAAACTTTAATTATTGACTCATATTCGTCATGAAAAGATTTTTATTGTTAGCCATGGCGACCACACTCAAATTTCGGGACGGAATTTCTTTAACGGGTAGGTACTGTGATGACCCGGGAATTTCCGACCAAATTTAAACTTTAATCTTTATATGTTTCCGAGACGATAAGCAAAAGTCTGTAATGTTGAGTCTCGAAAGTTTTGAAAACGATATTCATGTAATCAATTACCCTTTGACCATGCCCGACGATTCACGAACAATTGTTTGTAAGTAAATATGTATATATACATATAAATTGAAATAATAAAATGTAATTGAAACATTAGAATTTAATATGTAAAATAAAATATAAAATAAATAAGTTGTAATTAAAGTAAATACAAATATATATGATTTCAATATATAATTATTATTAGAATTAGATTTATATGTATGTATAATAAATATTCAATATATGTCATTTTATATATTACATAATCAATAACATGTAATATTAATATATTAAATTGCAAGCAAAATATAATTGATATAGTAATATTACTATTACTCTCAATATTACTATTATTATTAATATCAATATTAGTATTATTATTATTGTTATAATTATAATTAAGAGGTTTGTGAATATCAAAATAAAGATGTTAAATATAAATCTGATTATGAGAATGATTGAAACTATAATTTTAACTATTATTATTATCATGATTATGTATTATTGTTACTAAAAATTTTCATTTGTATTTAAATTTGTTATTATCATCATTTTATTACTCTTATCATTTTACTTATTATTAATAGGTATTATTTTGATATTATTATTATTAATATTATTATAAATGCTATTATTATTAGTATTAGTATTTTTATTATTTTGATATTAGTATTATTTAGTATTAATATTATTATCAAAATTCTTAATATATTTATTTATTATTGATATATATATATATATATACACACACACACACACATACACTAATAAAGATTGAATCTGTTTCCTTTCATTTTCAACCTTTTAAATTTTTGTTTTTGGTCTGCTAGTGTACCAGATTCGTTTACAAAGTCGGATGCAATAGCAAAGTCAGTTGAGGGTTGTTTTCACCCTTTATTTTTTTTTTATCGTACGTGATGGAATATTTCTGGTCGATCCACTTAAGCTAAACAACAAACGTAATAGAGTCAATTAAGCAGTAATAATACCACTTAACTTCTATATAATCTTCTGTTAAAGCAATTGTGTTAAAACAGATAAAGCAAATCGTTTTTTTTTATAAAACTGGGCGATACCTCTGTTCTTGCTCAGTTAAATTAAAAACTCGAATTTCCATTCTATTTCAAAAAGTAAAAATACGATTTTGTTAGGATTAGTCTATGTAAAATTTCTGCAAAGTTTCAATCACTGATTTATCATATTGAGATCGAATTTCGGAGTCAAAGATTTGTTTCAAAAAAGTCAAACGGCTGTTCATAGCAAAATTTGAATTTGTTTTGAGGTTTTAATTCAAATTTACGATTCAGATAGTTTATATTAACCATTTGAAAACTTTTTCGTGTTATATGTATAGACTATAACATTCAAAATGATCGAATTTGAATTTGAGTTTTATTATTTATTTTTTTGTTCTTCGAACCTATTTCAGCTATTCTAAATACAAAGTTTAATTTTCTTTTCTGTTAAAATAGATTCGTAAGCACAGATTATTATTAATTAAGTTTTAAAACTAAAACGAATAATTATTTGATGTTTGAACTGATGGGTAGCCGACGGGAATTTTCAAGGGAAGAAGAAGAACAAGTAAACTAGGTTTATATTTATATCTATATAGTTAATACCAAAAAATCAGAATAGAAGAGATCGTTAAGGGAGTGAGCGGGTATACGGGAGGTCACGGGTTCGAGTCCAAGGGGGGCTGTTTCTTCTTGGAATTTTTTTTTGTGAGGTAGTCTATTTTTCATTATTTATTATTATTATTATTGTTGTTGTTGTTGTCGTCGTCGTCGTCGTCGTCGTCGTTGTCGTCGTCGCCGCCGCCGCCGCCGCCGCCGTTAGTTATTGTTAATAGTACATTAATTATTAGTATTATTATTACTAAAATTATTATCATTATAAGTATTAATCTTAATTAGTATAATTATTATTATTATCATTAATAAGATTTCTATTATTATTATTAGTATAAGTGTTGTTATTGTTATCATTAAGGATTATTATTATTATTATGAAAATAATATAAGTTATCACTAATTTCATTAATATTAGTATTTGTATCATTATATAAATATAAGAATTATTATTATTAGTATTAACATAGGTATAATAATAAATACTACCAACATTGTTAATATGATCCCAATTATTAGTATTGTTATTATTAAAATTACTACTATCATTACTAACATTTTTGCTAAAATTATTATTTAGATATCACTAAAACTATTATTTTTATTGTTATCAATATTATTAGGTAGTTACTACAACCATCATTTACAGTAAAATTAATTTTTACAAGTATTATTATTAATATCATTGTTGTTACTAAAAGTGGAATTTTTATTAACATAGGAGTATTATTAATGTTATTATCATTATTTTTACTAATATTAAATTAGTATAATTAGAACTACGGTGTAAATAAACAAATGAAGTACATACATAAATATATATATATATATTTTACACACATAACATACCAAAATTTAATATTTTATTATATACAAAATGAACATATAAAACATATACATATTATTAACATAAAAATGATATAACTAATATATTTATATATATGTGTTCAATTACAACCATGAATATTAATATATATAGAAATGATATAGGTTCGTGAATCCGAGGCCAACCCTGCATTGTTCAATATAGTTATATGTATTTTTACTACAAAATACAGTATGGTGAGTTTCATTATTCCCTTTTTATATATATATTTGGGCTGAGAATACATGCAATGTTTTAATAACTATTTTACAATATTTATAAGCGTGAGTTTCATTTGCTCCCTTTTTAAATGCTTTTGCAATATATTTTTGGGACTGAGAATACATGCGCTGCTTTATAAATGTTTGACGAGATAGACACAAGTACTTAAAACTACATTCTATGGCTGGATTATTAAACCGAATATGCCCCTTTTTAGTCTGGTAATCTAAGAATTGGGGAACAGACACCCTAATTGACGCGAATCCTAAAGATAGATCTATTGGGCCCAACAAGCCCCATCCAAAGTACCGGATGCTTTAGTACTTCGAAATTATATCATGTCCGAAGGAGGATCCCGGAATGATAGGGGATATTCTTTTATGCATCTTGTTAATGTCGGTTACCAGGTGTTCAATCCATATGAATGATATTTTTGTCTCTATGCATGAGACGTATGTTTATGAGAAATGGAAATATGAAATCTTGTGGTCTATTAAATTATGAAATGATTATTTATGTTAAACTAATGAACTCACCAACCTTTTGGTTGACACTTTATAGCATGTTTATTCTCAGGTACGAAAGAAATCTTCCGCTGTGCATTTGCTCATCTTAGAGATATTACTTGGAGTCATTCATGACATATTTCAAAAGACATTGCATTCGAGTCGTTGCGTTCATCAAGATTATTATTAAGTCAAATATAGCAAGATATATTACGAAATGGTATGCATGTTGTCAACTTTCGATGCAATGAAAGACTGTCTTTTAAAAAACGAATGCAATGTTTGTAAAATGTATCATATAGAGGTCAAATACCTCGCGATGTAATCAACTGTTGTGAATCGTTTATAATCGATATGGACTTCGTCCGGATGGATTAGGACGGGTCTTCACAGTTGGTATCAGAGCGGTGGTCTTAGCGAACCATGTCTGCATTAGTGTGTCTAACTGATAAATCGTTAGGATGCATTAGTGAGTCTGGAATTTGACCGTGTCTGCATGTCAAAAGTTTTGCTTATCATTTTTGTCGAAAATCATCTGCTTATCATTCTTAGGAAATTACCTGCTCATTATTCTTAGTCTAGACACGTTTTACTGCATTGACTGCATGAATAGTGTATAGACAAAATTCATATCTTAGCGCATCTGTTACTGTAGACCTTGCCTGATATCTCTCGTAAATTTCTCCGTAATTTAAGGGATCCTGGTATTATATATATATATCTATGCATTGAGAATACATCCAACTATTAATTGCTGTCACTAAACTCTTCATACCAAAAATCTTTTCTGTGATCGCGTAAGATGGCCTCTACGAATCGACCACGTTCCTCTGACTCCGAAGACAACGTGACAGAAGCACACCAACCAATCAACTACCGTGATTACTGGAGAAAATGGGGGTGGGTTCGCAACATACTCACCCTATGGAGAAGGGAAGAAGGTACTCCATATCATGAACCGAATCTACCACCTAACCTTGGAGAACTTGACCCGCTCACCGGCGAACCTGTTCGCAATACCGTTTATACTCTTTTTGTCAGAATTTTTCGTCTTGAGACTACCATTAACGGAACTAGAGAAGATATCCAATCTCTACCTCACACTGATAACCAACCAGGGTTAGTAGAAGAAGTTAAAGAACTCCGAGCTCGAGTGTTAACTTTAGAGAGCACGGTACACAGTTTGCAAGCACCAGCATTATCACTAACACCAGTCACATCACCAACCTTAGCACCAACAGCACTAGTACCACAAACAACAACATCCGCATCACCAGCTTCGACATCTCATTCTGTACCTCGAGTATAATCATCGTTCTACATGACGTTCTACATCATTTATCTTCGTTCGACATGATGATTATGTAAACTCTAATGTTTTAGAAATTATATATTCTTGTTCAAACGGTAAATCAAATGAGTTTAATATCATATTGACTCATTAAATCCATGATTACATCTGAAGAAAAAATATATATTTTTTCATAAAGATTGTAATTAAAAATTCTGTCGTACAAACTGTTAATAGTAAAAATATTTTAACGGGTAGGTAATACCCGAAGAATATTCAGATTTCACATTAATAATTTACACTGTACATTCTTTGAATCTAATTCAACGGTCATTTATTATCCTACTTACATCCACCGATATACAAATCCGTTCACCACAGAATAACCATATTCATCCAATTTTCATATTGGGATTTTGAATTATCAGAATCCAACAAGTGGCATAATGAAGAAATAATGGACACAATAAAAATTGATTAGAAACAGACTAATTAACAATATGAAATTTTGTTAAGAATCCACGCTAATAAGATCCTAGCTAACTGTTCCTAGCTAACTGTTAATTCCGTATTACATTTTAATTATCACAATCTATTTATCGCAACTTAATTATTGCAATTTATTTTATCGCAATTTTAATTCTCGCAATTTAATTTATCGTCATTTAAATTCTGCTATTTATTTTATGCACTTTAAATATCGGGACACGTATACAAGGTTTTGACATATCATATCGACGCATCTATATATATTATTTGGAATCACCATAGACACTCTATATGCAGTAATGATCGAGTTCTCTACACAGGGTTGAGGTTGATTCTACAATAATGTAAGACCCAAATATTTATTGTACATAATGTATTTATGGTGTACGATGCGTGTATGAAGTGTACGTGTTGCTTGCTCGAACGTCGAAGGAAACTGGACGTTGTCCGAAGTGACAAGGTGTGTACGTATCTTTTCAACCCCAAATAAAGTTTGAGTTGATGTTTCAAAGCCTTACCATTGGATAGAATATCTTATTACGTTTCCAACGATATTTGATTCATCGAAAACGGAGTTACGGTCGAAATGTTATGGCCAAAACAAGTTGCTGAAACCTGTTTTGGGCTCGACCACAATTTCCAGTTATTTGGAGCGGCGCTCCACCTTCTGGCGCGGCGCGCCGATTGCTGCAGAGGCAATTTTCAGCCTTTTTAAAAGGTTTAAATGAGGGGTACTTTGGTCTTTTCAATTAGGGTCGGTTTGGGGTCATCAAGACTGACCTAGAACTCCATTGGAGCTCATTTTCACTCATCAAACACTCTCATCTTCAAACCCTAGAGTGAGAGGAGAGTTTTAGATAGAGAGAGCTCCAATTGGAGAAGAAGAAGGGTGTTTCGGGTCAAACCTCCGGTATTAAAGTTGTTCTACTCGTCAACGACATCATTTTGGCGGTATTGGTAAGTTCAAACTCCGAACTTCATCTTTGTAATTTGATATTCAAGTTTAGGGTTTTGAACTAGTTAGTTATAAAACCCATTTAGGAGGTGAAATGGGTAATTGTAACTAGTTATTGTTGATGTTGGTGGGTTTAGGGTTGGTTAATGATTTAACCATGTTTAAGGCTTGTATGTAGTGTGTAATCTCTAGTATTAGTGATTCTAGTAGTGTTGAAACTCTTTCGGGTATGTTTGGTTGATTAACTTTGACTAGAGTCAAAGATTAGGGTTTGGTGATGATTATGACTCAATTGTCGATTTAATAAGGTTTATAAACTTAAAATGGATTAAGTTGAAGTATAAAACCAAGTTAAATATGTTTTGGTGTCAAAACTCGCTAATGGCGCGATGTTGACTCCTTTGGGTCAAAATTAGGGTTTAAGTGCCATTTTGGGCAAGATAGGTGTTTAACACCTATGATTGGGTCTAATTGGCGTATTAGGACCATTCTCACTTGTGTTAGTGATTATTGGTTAGTTTGGGCACGGTTTGTGCTTGGAAGTGCATTTGGGTCGAAATTGCACTAGTTGTCAATTTGGGTTGATTTGTAAATCCACCCTAATTGTGTTGTTGTGTTTGTGATAATGGAATAGGTACATTCCATCGGTGTGTTGCGGATTATTCGGTGGCATTTCTTCAAGGCGACAAGGTGAGTGGAATATTTATACATGTATGTATGTGGTTTATTTACTCGTACGCGATGTGGGCCTTTGGTGCCACATCGTGAGTAATGGCGTTATATGATGGGATGGGAACTACAAGTCGGTAGTGTCTCGACAGGTTATTCACAAGTCGGTGATACCCTTGGGTGATTCACAAGTCGGTGACACCCTATAGAGTTCACAAGTCGGTGACACTTAGTGGCGCTTCACAAGTCGGTGATGTCACATGGCGTTCACAAGTCGGTGACCCATATGTATTGATGGGGGTTCACAAGTCGGTGATACCCTTGGGTGATTCACAAGTCGGTGACACCCTATAGAGTTCACAAGTCGGTGACACTTAGTGGCGCTTCACAAGTCGGTGATGTCACATGGCGTTCACAAGTCGGTGACCCATATGTATTGATGGGGGTTCACAAGTCGGTGATACCCTTGGGTGATTCACAAGTCGGTGACACCCTATAGTGTTCACAAGTCGGTGACACTTAGTGGCGCTTCACAAGTCGGTGATGTCACATGGCGTTCACAAGTCGGTGACCCATAGATATTGGTGGGTAGTTCACAAGTCGGTGACACCCTTTGATGAGTCACAAGTCGGTGACAACATACGAGTGAGACTCGACGTTATTGGTCGTCTACAAGTCGGTAGTGCCATAGCGAGGAACGGTTTGTTATATTTATACATTATTGTGATTTAGTATATTATTGTGGCGATTTATATACTAACGTTGTTGCTAGTCGTATGTTTGGTGTTGCTAGCTCGTTTATGCATTTTGTTTGCATGGTATTGTAAGTGGATGCGTGTAGGTAAATTACATATGTATATGTATACGTATTGCATTCACTAAGCGTTAGCTTACCCTCTCGTTGTTGACTTTTTATAGATTGCATGGATGCGGAGGCTCGGGTAAGCGGGGACTAGTGGACTTGCGTAGTTGCTTTAGAAGGCTTGCTTTTGGATTGATTAGGATTGGGTAGCGTATCCCCAGTCGCCATGCTCGGCCTTTATTTTGTATTACAAATCATGTGGTTGAAAACTTGTATTTTCGTACGAAAGTCGTAAAACGGCCGATGTGGGCCCGGTCTTCGTATGACTAATTTTATTAATGGAACGTGTTAGTTCTACATATATTAATGTATGGTTAAAAGCGTTTTGTCTAAATACGTCGGGAAGTGGTCAAACATTTTCGCAT
This sequence comes from Rutidosis leptorrhynchoides, assembly GCF_046630445.1. Taxonomy (NCBI): domain Eukaryota; kingdom Viridiplantae; phylum Streptophyta; class Magnoliopsida; order Asterales; family Asteraceae; genus Rutidosis; species Rutidosis leptorrhynchoides. The sequence continues at coordinate 341,910,510 of NC_092343.1, forward strand.
TTCATGACTTTTTGGACAGGCCACTTTGGCGCGCCGCGCGGCCATATGCTGTTCCAGCAAATTTTTTTTTATCCGCGTTATTGGTTGGTTAACGGGTTGGCTTGTTACAAGTGGTATCAGAGCATGGTCTAAGGGATTTAGGTGACTTGAGATTTGTGCCTAGACTTAGACTTTTGTGTGTGCTAAATTTGTTGCAGGACTCTTAGGATTACGGGTCGGAATAGGTTATAGTTAGTGCCTTGTTTGTAGGTGGACTAACGTTTATATTAGTAATGCGGATATTATTAATATATTAATTGTGTTGTGATAAAAAAATTCTCGCGTATGTGCATATCACGTAGAATTTTGTTTGTGTGCATATATCATCGAGCGAGGCAGTCATTGTACTAACGAGTCGATACGGCGTGTATACGTAATAAGGACTTGCAAACCTTATTACGGGTACAAATCGTGTCTAGCAAGTGATGTACGACGAGTGTTTAGCAAGATGGGGTGGTATTGTGTGTGTGCTTTATACGTTCGTGATCTAATCGCTTTACATTCCTTAGAATGGCGATGGGAAATGGGATCGAGACGAACGACGCTGAGTTTAATGCTAGAGTTACACGTATGTTAGGCGATTGTAGTAGTATTCGGATGTTAGAGCGTGTTCGCTTTCGTGTTGAAGTTGATGATCCATGAGGTTCGTCGGGTGGATGAAACCCCTGAGATCAAGTGTTTGATCTAGATGAATGTTGGTAATGGAGTCTACGGGACGCAACGTTAGGTGCCTCTTTCATACTCCGATGGTGTTACGGTTACATTGAGCATAGGGTACCGGCAAGAAAACCCTTAGGTGTTTGAGTGGCGATGTGGAAGTTACAAGCGATAGCAACTCGATGATTGCTAGAGTAATACCCGTACGGTTCGGTAAGTGCTTCGGTTGAAGTAGCAAATGATAATCCAAAATCCTTCGTATGCTCAAGGTTGGAGCAAGGTTTGTTGACGTGCGTATTAAGAGATGCAAGATGGGTGAACCTCGTCTTTCTTTTAGGAGTTATGATAATGCGATTGGCGCATTAGTTGTCGGATTAGTGGTCACTCTTTCCGTGAGAGGGAGCATTTGTTTATCGTCGGGAGCTATTGTTGGAGACGAATTCGTGAGAATTCGAGGACTATGACCAATGAGGATATTGGTTGTGTATGTTGATGAGTGGCCATTCCATGGGATGCTATTATTTCGACGATGTGTTTACGGAACGGAGTTCTAGGTGGGGGAGTTTATACTCTCGCACGAAGGTATTCTAGTGTGATGTAGTGACTAGCTAGGTCGAGTTAGTCCATTGCAGTTTGACTAACCGAGTCGGGTTAATTAATTAGATGTTAGGTGTTGACCGAGGCGGGTTAACCAAGCGAGTTTGACTAACCGAGTCGGGTTAATCAATTAGATGTTAGGTGTTGACCGAGGCGGGTTAACCAAGTGAGTTTGACTAACCAAGCCGGGTTAATCAATTAGATGTTAGGTGTTGACCGAGGCGGGTTAACCAAGCGAGTTTGACTAACCGAGTCGGGTTAATCAATTAGATGTTAGGTGTTGACCGAGGCGGGTTAACCAAGTGAGTTTGACTAACCAAGTCGGGTTAATCAATTAGATGTTAGGTGTTGACCGAGGCGGGTTAACCAAGTGAGTTTGACTAACCAAGTCGGGTTAATTAATTAGATGTTAGGTGTTGACCGAGGCGGGTTAACCAAGCGAGTTTGACTAACCGAGTCGGGTTAATCAATTAGATGTTAGGTGTTGACCGAGGCGGGTTAACCAAGTGAGTTTGACTAACCAAGTCGGGTTAATCAATTAGATGTTAGGTGTTGACCGAGGCGGGTTAACCAAGTGAGTTTGACTAACCGGGTCGGGTTAATCAATTAGATGATAGGCATTGACCGAGTCGGGTTGACCTAGGGTATTTGACTAACCGAGTCGGGTTAATCAATTTGATGTTAGGTATTGACCGAATGCGTTTGACTAACCAAGTTGGGTTAATCATTTGTCGTTAGAGGTTTGACCGAGGCGGGTTAACCAAGCGTGTTTGACTAACCGAGTCGGGTTAATCAATTAGGTGATAGGTGTTGATCGAGGCGGGTTGACCAAGTGTGTTTGACTAACGAGTTCGGGTTAATTGTTTTGGTGTGGAGGCTTAACCAAGTCGGGTGTAACCATGAGGTGATTAGAGGGTTACTTGTATTGTTCTCCATAATGGTTAGCGTAGAAATGGTATGCCGTTCGAGAGGCGTTTACGTTGACCAAGTATGTGTGCAAGAAGAGTCACGGATGTTGACTATCTTTGATGTGTTTAGTTTTCGGCCAGTCTTCATGATTGTTGGATGTGTGATCTATTGGTGGTTTTATACGCCGAGAGTGGGATCGTGAGGACCATGTTGTGTGATTAGTGATTGCGATAGCCGTGTTTCGCTCACGTGTTGTTACGGGTGTGACAATAGTCGATTTTGGACACCTTAGGATTAGCGTTGCCATAGTCGTTTTGGGCGCTTTTGGTTTTAGTCGTTGCTTATGATGTTAGGATAGTGGCGTATTGGTTGTATTGCACACTACAAAGGATGTTTAGTGGTAAGAGTAATTCGTGAGGATTCATGTGGTTCGATCTTCAACATTCGGATTGTTGACTTTAGGTTGAGACTTGGTCACTTTTAGCGTTGTCCGTGGTAAAGGTACGCTAAGGAATTTATATCTCGGTACGAGGTTGGTTGAGTTTTTCCCGATATGGGAAATTGAGCAGGTTTTAGTGCTCGGATTGTGGTTTTGATAAATCACGGTTGACGATTTTAGTTGTTAAAAGTGATCCATTGGGAAGAATTGTCTAGGAAAGTTCGTATTGGGACTTGAGTGAGGATCGTTGAGTAGGTCCGGATTGGTTAAGTGGAGAAGATCACGAGGACGTGATCGAGTTTAAGTGGGGGAGAGTTGTAAGACCCAAATATTTATTGTACATAATGTATTTATGGTGTACGATGCGTGTATGAAGTGTACGTGTTGCTTGCTCGAACGTCGAAGGAAACTGGACGTTGTCCGAAGTGACAAGGTGTGTACGTATCTTTTCAACCCCAAATAAAGTTTGAGTTGATGTTTCAAAGCCTTACCATTGGATAGAATATCTTATTACGTTTCCAACGATATTTGATTCATCGAAAACGGAGTTACGGTCGAAAAGTTATGGCCAAAACAAGTTGCTGAAACCTGTTTTGGGCTCGACCACAATTTCCAGTTATTTGGAGCGGCGCTCCACCTTCTGGCGCGGCGCGCCGATTGCTGCAGAGGCAATTTTCAGCCTTTTTAAAAGGTTTAAATGAGGGGTACTTTGGTCTTTTCAATTAGGGTCGGTTTGGGGTCATCAAGACTGACCTAGAACTCCATTGGAGCTCATTTTCACTCATCAAACACTCTCATCTTCAAACCCTAGAGTGAGAGGAGAGTTTTAGAGAGAGAGAGAGAGAGCTCCAATTGGAGAAGAAGAAGGGTGTTTCGGGTCAAACCTCCGGTATTAAGGTTGTTCTACTCGTCAACGGCATCATTTTGGCGGTATTGGTAAGTTCAAACTCCGAACTTCATCTTTGTAATTTGATATTCAAGTTTAGGGTTTTGAACTAGTTAGTTATAAAACCCATTTAGGAGGTGAAATGGGTAATTGTAACTAGTTATTGTTGATGTTGGTGGGTTTAGGGTTGGTTAATGATTTAACCATGTTTAAGGCTTGTATGTAGTGTGTAATCTCTAGTATTAGTGATTCTAGTAGTGTTGAAACTCTTTCGGGTATGTTTGGTTGATTAACTTTGACTAGAGTCAAAGATTAGGGTTTGGTGATGATTATGACTCAATTGTCGATTTAATAAGGTTTATAAACTTAAAATGGATTAAGTTGAAGTATAAAACCAAGTTAAATATGTTTTGGTGTCAAAACTCGCTAATGGCGCGATGTTGACTCCTTTGGGTCAAAATTAGGGTTTAAGTGCCATTTTGGGCAAGATAGGTGTTTAACACCTATGATTGGGTCTAATTGGCGTATTAGGACCATTCTCACTTGTGTTAGTGATTATTGGTTAGTTTGGGTACGGTTTGTGCTTGGAAGTGCATTTGGGTCGAAATTGCACTAGTTGTCAATTTGGGTTGATTTGTAAATCCACCCTAATTGTGTTGTTGTGTTTGTGATAATGGAATAGGTACATTCCATCGGTGTGTTGCGGATTATTCGGTGGCATTTCTTCAAGGCGACAAGGTGAGTGGAATATTTATACATGTATGTATGTGGTTTATTTACTCGTACGCGATGTGGGCCTTTGGTGCCACATCGTGAGTAATGGCGTTATATGATGGGATGGGAACTACAAGTCGGTAGTGTCTCGACAGGTTATTCACAAGTCGGTGATACCCTTGGGTGATTCACAAGTCGGTGACACCCTATAGAGTTCACAAGTCGGTGACACTTAGTGGCGCTTCACAAGTCGGTGATGTCACATGACGTTCACAAGTCGGTGACCCATATGTATTGATGGGGGTTCACAAGTCGGTGATACCCTTGGGTGACTCACAAGTCGGTGACACCCTATAGAGTTCACAAGTCGGTGACACTTAGTGGCGCTTCACAAGTCGGTGATGTCACATGGCGTTCACAAGTCGGTGACCCATATGTATTGATGGGGGTTCACAAGTCGGTGATACCCTTGGGTGATTCACAAGTCGGTGACACCCTATAGTGTTCACAAGTCGGTGACACTTAGTGGCGCTTCACAAGTCGGTGATGTCACATGGCGTTCACAAGTCGGTGACCCATAGATATTGGTGGGTAGTTCACAAGTCGGTGACCCATAGATATTGGTGGGTAGTTCACAAGTCGGTGACACCCTTTGATGAGTCACAAGTCGGTGACAACATACGAGTGAGACTCGACGTTATTGGTCGTCTACAAGTCGGTAGTGCCATAGCGAGGAACGGTTTGTTATATTTATGCATTATTGTGATTTAGTATATTATTGTGGCGATTTATATACTAACGTTGTTGCTAGTCGTATGTTTGGTGTTGCTAGCTCGTTTATGCATTTTGTTTGCATGGTATTGTAAGTGGATGCGTGTAGGTAAATTACATATGTATATGTATAAGTATTGCATTCACTAAGCGTTAGCTTACCCTCTCGTTGTTGACTTTTTATAGATTGCATGGATGCGGAGGCTCGGGTAAGCGGGGACTAGTGGACTTGCGTAGTTGCTTTAGAAGGCTTGCTTTTGGATTGATTAGGATTGGGTAGCGTATCCCCAATCGCCATGCTCGGCCTTTATTTTGTATTACAAATCATGTGGTTGAAAACTTGTATTTTCGTACGAAAGTCGTAAAACGGCCGATGTGGGCCCGGTCTTCGTAAGACTAATTTTATTAATGGAACGTGTTAGTTCTACATATATTAATGTATGGTTAAAAGCGTTTTGTCTAAATACGTCGGGAAGTGGTCAAACATTTTCGCATTTCATGACTTTTTGGACAGGCCACTTTGGCGCGCCGCGCGGCCATATGGCGCGCCGCGCCATATGCTGTTCCAGCAAAATTTTTTTTTATCCGCGTTATTGGTTGGTTAACGGGTTGTTACAAATAATATATATAGTTTGAGTTGTGATCGAGTCTGAGATATGTACACGGGTCACGATACGTATTAATTAATTCAAATATTATATATTAAATTATATATGAATTATTGGACTGTCAACTGTGAACTAATAACATTGGGCAATTAAAATGAATTAAAATATCGATTATAACATATGAAACTAAATATTTCTTCAAGTTTGCCACTTGATTTCATCTTAAACCTCATTTGTATCTTGACGAATACAATCTACGTTCAAATCTTTCATGATTCTTGAAAACATCTCAAACGAGAGGATGAACCCACCGCACTTCATCTACGGGAGAAAAGAATGATGCATTTAGTTATGCATCTGAAAAACTCTCGGAAACTGAGTAAACATTTAACACATAGTTGTGCTAATTCCTTTAGTGTTATTATTACCCAAAATAACTTGGTAATTCCTTTCAAAGTAGCAAATTTTGTCACAGCTCCAGTAAGTCAACCTCGACTTTTCATTCAAAACAACCTTATTATAACTTGATATATATGCGTGCTCTTTTATTGTTACCGGAGAACCTTTTATATTCCACCATATTACCGTCAGCGTTTAATCATCTAAAAACACAATTCTCTTAAAATCACCTCAGATCGATAACCAATGATTTAGATATGGTAGCAGTAAATGTAGAGGAAATCGGCAATCAGTACTTTGAAAACTCACAGCATATCTACATCAACAGATATATGTATAACATTTATCTCTTAGAATAATTATCTTCCATTCTGAAATTCTGAAAAGCACCCAGTCTGCGAACTAATACTCTGAATTTTGAAAAGTTGAATGAAGCAACAAAAACTGTAAACGACCTTAATCATCGGAAGTTTGATGATAAAGAATAGAATGTTGGAAAAGCTCAGAAAAGTTGGAACTGGAAAACGGATTGAGCTAACCACGAAGGAGACCAAAGACAAATACAAGGACCATACCCTATATTCAAAGAATCCAGATGATTCTGTATCCGATGAAATCTTTAGAGAATATCCTACTCCAAAGTCATGTTAAAATCTTGCGGAAAATCCTTCTTCATCAACCTTCGAACTTAGAAATTCCAAAATATCATCATAAATATCTTCGATATTTCTGAGGATATTTTCATAAATATTCTCGTCCGAAATTATATACCTCTTCGTGCTTCCTGTGTATCATTATATTGGAAACATTCAATAGAAAATTTAGTACCGAAAAGCAGATTATGCGAAACTATGAAGAAAGCCGGGGACAAATCACAAAGAATAAGTTTGACTTCAAAGAATTCAAATGAATCAATGTCTGCTAAAGTCTCTAGTGAATATCTTGCTCCTTACTCTAAACCCTTGCAGACAATAGTTTCTATCATCCTCTGATCTTAGATATTCTGAGATATTATCGTATCTTTCATTATAAATATCCTCCATATTTCTGGAGATATTTTTATAATTATTCTTATCTGAAATCATTAATCTCTTCGTGTTATCAGTATTACATCATATAGAAACTGTTAGTTTCTATATTCTGTAAACTTTCGAGTTTAAAATATGAATGTTATTGAAGTGATGTTGGGAACTGATGCATGAGTTAGTATAATATAATGACACTTGATCAACGTGATTATACTATAGTAAGTCATGCTGAGTTTCTAAATGGAACATGATGATTCACAGATTATAACGTCATCATGTGTCATGTTACATAACTCTTTCATTCTGATTAACTTTTGAACGTATCAAGAAAATATATTCTTGATAGTTCTATTCTCAATGATTCTGGTAATTTGACAAATCAAATCGTGCTAATACATTCGTTCTTATTTAGAACATGATGTTTATCCGGAATACCATACTTATGAATTCTGGACCGTTACTCGCTTTACTAGAGGTCGGGAGGATAATAAAAAGGTAAAGAGCTCCAAAATATAAGAGAAAATATAAAGCCCAACAACAACACCGAAAATTACAAACCGTAGATATTAGTGCGTATAGCAATATAAAGACACGGGAGAATTATAAATACAATAATCCCTAAAGCATAGTAGAAATAAACGGATTCCTCCGGTGGAAGTTGGAAAAGGAGAATGATTGTTGCGATAATCAGGATAAGGATAAGGATCGTAACTGGATTAAGCATTTCACGATCTTTTGAATTTGGGAATTGAGTATTGAAGTGGTGAAGATTAATGGAACGAAAAAGGTAAAATTTATAGTGAAAATATCAGACAGAGGAATCGAGGCAGATCACCGCATTTAATTATAGAAATCTAAATTTCCTTATTTGCAGAAGAATCAAATCTTTTAGATTTCGAAGATTTTCTTCAAATCCCTTAAATTCCGGAATTCAACCAAAACAACGTCAAAAGTTAAGACGCATCCTGTTTTCTAAATTCAATCGTGACTACGTCAAAAGTTAAGATGCATCTTATTTTCAAAAATTCAACCCTGACTCTGTCAAAAGTTATGACGAATCTTTACTTATCCTAATTTAATCTTTTGTGATAATTTCACTCGTACGCTTCGATTAATTGAGTTATTTTTATTTAAATCACCTGATGGTGATAAAACTTTAATTATTGACTCATATTCGTCATGAAAAGATTTTTATTGTTAGCCATGACGACCACACTCAAATTTCGGGACGAAATTTCTTTAACGGGTAGGTACTGTGATGACCCGGGAATTTCCGACCAAATTTAAACTTTAATCTTTATATGTTTCCGAGACGATAAGCAAAAGTCTGTAATGTTGAGTCTCGAAAGTTTTGAAAACGATATTCTGTATTCTGTAAACTTTCGAGTTTAAAATATGAATGTTATTGAAGTGATGTTGGGAACTGATGCATGAGTTAGTATAATATAATGACACTTGATCAACGTGATTATACTATAGTAAGTCATGCTGAGTTTCTAAATGGAACATGATGATTCACAGATTATAACGTCATCATGTGTCATGTTACATAACTCTTTCATTCTGATTAACTTTTGAACGTATCAAGAAAATATATTCTTGATAGTTCTATTCTCAATGATTCTGGTAATTTGACAAATCAAATCGTGCTAATACATTCGTTCTTATTTAGAACATGATGTTTATCCGGAATACCATACTTATGAATTCTGGACCGTTACTCGCTTTACTATAGGTCGGGAGGATAATAAAAAGGTAAAGAGCTCCAAAATATAAGAGAAAATATAAAGCCCAACAACAACACCGAAAATTACAAACCGTAGATATTAGTGCGTATAGCAATATAAAGACACGGGAGAATTATAAATACAATAATCCCTAAAGCATAGTAGAAATAAACGGATTCCTCCGGTGGAAGTTGGAAAAGGAGAATGATTGTTGCGATAATCAGGATAAGGATAAGGATCGTAACTGGATTAAGCATTTCACGATCTTTTGAATTTGGGAATTGAGTATTGAAGTGGTGAAGATTAATGGAACGAAAAAGGTAAAATTTATAGTGAAAATATCAGACAGAGGAATCGAGGCAGATCACCGCATTTAATTATAGAAATCTAAATTTCCTTATTTGCAGAAGAATCAAATCTTTTAGATTTCGAAGATTTTCTTCAAATCCCTTAAATTCCGGAATTCAACCAAAACAACGTCAAAAGTTAAGACGCATCCTGTTTTCTAAATTCAATCGTGACTACGTCAAAAGTTAAGATGCATCTTATTTTCAAAAATTCAATCCTGACTCTGTCAAAAGTTATGACGAATCTTTACTTATCCTAATTTAATCTTTTGTGATAATTTCACTCGTACGCTTCGAATAATTGAGTTATTTTTATTTAAATCACCTGATGGTGATAAAACTTTAATTATTGACTCATATTCGTCATGAAAAGATTTTTATTGTTAGCCATGACGACCACACTCAAATTTCGGGACGAAATTTCTTTAACGGGTAGGTACTGTGATGACCCGGGAATTTCCGACCAAATTTAAACTTTAACCTTTATATGTTTCCGAGACGATAAGCAAAAGTCTGTAATGTTGAGTCTCGAAAGTTTTGAAAACGATATTCTGTATTCTGTAAACTTTCGAGTTTAAAATATGAATGTTATTGAAGTGATGTTGGGAACTGATGCATGAGTTAGTATAATATAATGACACTTGATCAACGTGATTATACTATAGTAAGTCATGCTGAGTTTCTAAATGGAACATGATGATTCACAGATTATAACGTCATCATGTGTCATGTTACATAACTCTTTCATTCTGATTAACTTTTGAACGTATCAAGAAAATATATTCTTGATAGTTCTATTCTCAATGATTCTGGTAATTTGACAAATCAAATCGTGCTAATACATTCGTTCTTATTTAGAACATGATGTTTATCCGGAATACCATACTTATGAATTCTGGACCGTTACTCGCTTTACTAGAGGTCGGGAGGATAATAAAAAGGTAAAGAGCTCCAAAATATAAGAGAAAATATAAAGCCCAACAACAACACCGAAAATTACAAACCGTAGATATTAGTACGTATAGCAATATAAAGACACGGGAGAATTATAAATACAATAATCCCTAAAGCATAGTAGAAATAAACGGATTCCTCCGGTGGAAGTTGGAAAAGGAGAATGATTGTTGCGATAATCAGGATAAGGATAAGGATCGTAACTGGATTAAGCATTTCACGATCTTTTGAATTTGGGAATTGAGTATTGAAGTGGTGAAGATTAATGGAACGAAAAAGGTAAAATTTATAGTGAAAATATCAGACAGAGGAATCGAGGCAGATCACCGCATTTAATTATAGAAATCTAAATTTCCTTATTTGCAGAAGAATCAAATCTTTTAGATTTCGAAGATTTTCTTCAAATCCCTTAAATTCCGAAATTCAACCAAAACAACGTCAAAAGTTAAGACGCATCCTGTTTTCTAAATTCAATCGTGACTACGTCAAAAGTTAAGATGCATCTTATTTTCAAAAATTCAACCCTGATTCTGTCAAAAGTTATGACGAATCTTTACTTATCCTAATTTAATCTTTTGTGATAATTTCACTCGTACGCTTCGAATAATTGAGTTATTTTTATTTAAATCACCTGATGGTGATAAAACTTTAATTATTGACTCATATTCGTCATGAAAAGATTTTTATTGTTAGCCATGACGACCACACTCAAATTTTGGGACGAAATTTCTTTAACGGGTAGGTACTGTGATGACCCGGGAATTTCCGACCAAATTTAAACTTTAATCTTTATATGTTTCCGAGACGATAAGCAAAAGTCTGTAATGTTGAGTCTCGAAAGTTTTGAAAACGATATTCATGTAATCAATTACCCTTTGACCATGCCCGACGATTCACGAACAATTGTTTGTAAATAAATATGTATATATACATATAAATTGAAATAATAAAATGTAATTGAAACATTAGAATTTAATATGTAAAATAAAATATAAAATAAATAAGTTGTAATTAAAGTAAATACAAATATATATGATTTCAATATATAATTATTATTAGAATTAGATTTATATGTATGTATAATAAATATTCAATATATGTCATTTTATATATTACACAATCAATAACATGTAATATTAATATATTAAATTGCAAGCAAAATATAATTGATATAGTAATATTACTATTACTCTCAATATTACTATTATTATTAATATCAATATTAGTATTATTATTATTGTTATAATTATAATTAAGAGGTTTGTGACTATCAAAATAAAGATGTTAAATATAAATCTGATTATGAGAATGATTGAAACTATAATTTTAATTATTATTATTATCATGATTATGTATTATTGTTACTAAAAATTTCCATTTGTATTTAAATTTGTTATTATCATCATTTTATTACTCTTATCATTTTACTTATTATTAATAGGTATTATTTTGATATTATTATTATTAATATTATTATAAATGCTATTATTATTTGTATTAGTATTTTTATTATTTTGATATTAGTATTATTTAGTATTAATATTATTATCAAAATTCTTAATATATTTATTTATTATTGATATATATATATATATATATATATATATATATATATATATATATATATATACACACACACACATACACTAATAAAGATTGAATCTGTTTCCTTTCATTTTCAACCTTTTAAATTTTTGTTTTTGGTCTGCTAGTGTACCAGATTCGTTTACAAAGTCGGATGCAATAGCAAAGTCAGTTGAGGGTTGTTTTCACCCTTTATTTTTTTATTTATTTATCGTACGTGATGGAATATTTCTGGTCGATCCACTTAAGCTAAACAACAAACGTAATAGAGTCAATTAAGCAGTAATAATACCACTTAACTTGTATATAATCTTCTGTTAAAGCAATTGTGTTAAAACAGATAAAGCAAATCGTTTTTTTTATAAAACTGGGCGATACCTCTGTTCTTGCTCAGTTAAATTAAAAACTCGAATTCCCATTCTATTTCAAAAAGTAAAAATACGATTTTGTTAGGATTAGTCTATGTAAAATTTCTGCAAAGTTTCAATCACTGATTTATCATATTGAGATCGAATTTCGGAGTCAAAGATTTGTTTCAAAAAAAGTCAAACTGCTGTTCATAGCGAAATTTGAATTTGTTTTGAGGTTTTAATTCAAATTTACGATTCAGATAGTTTATATTAACCATTTGAAAACTTTTTCGTGTTATATGTATAGACTATAACATTCAAAATGATCGAATTTGAATTTGAGTTTTATTATTTACTTTTTGTTCTTCAAACCTATTCCAGCTGTTCTAAATACAAAGTTTAATTTTCTTTTCTGTTAAAATAGATTCGTAAGCACAGATTATTATTAATTAAGTTTTAAAACTAAAACGAATAATTATTTGATGTTTGAACTGATGGGTAGCCGACGGGAATTTTCAAGGGAAGAAGAAGAACAAGTAAACTCGGTTTATATTTATATCTATATAGTTAATACCAGAAAATCAGAATAGAAGAGATGGTTAAGGGAGTGCGCGGGTATACGGGAGGTCACGGGTTCGAGTCCAAGGGGCGCTGTTTCTTCTTGGAATTTTTTTTTGTGAGGTAGTCTATTTTTCATTATTTTTTGTTGTTGTTGTTGTTGTTGTTGTTGTTGTTGTTGTTGTTGTTGCTGCTGCTGCTGCTGCTGCTGCTAGTACATTAATTATTAGTATTATTATTACTAAAATTATTATCATTATAAGTATTAATCTTAATTAGTATAATTATTATTATTATCATTAATAAGATTTCTATTATTATTAGTATAAGTGTTGTTATTGTTATCATTAAGGATTATTATTATTATTATGAAAATAATATAAGTTATCACTAATTTCATTAATATTAGTATTTGTATCATTATATAAATATAAGAATTATTATTATTAGTATTAACATAGGTATAATAATAAATACTACCAACATTGTTAATATGATCCCAATTATTAGTATTGTTATTATTAAAATTACTACTATCATTACTAACATTTTTGCTAAAATTATTATTTAGATATCACTAAAACTATTATTTTTATTGTTATCAATATTATTAGGTAGTTGCTACAACCATCATTTACAGTAAAATTAATTTTTACAAGTATTATTATTAATATCATTGTTGTTACCACAATTGGAATTTTTATTAACATAGGAGTATTATTAATGTTATTATCATTATTTTTACTAATATTAAATTAGTATAATTAGAACTACCGTGTAAATAAACAAATGAAGTACATACATAAATATATATATATTTTACACACATAACATAACAAAATTTAATATTTTATTATATACAAAATGAACATATAAAACATATATATATATATATATATATTATTAACATAAAAATGATATAACTAATACATTTATATATATGTGTGTTCAATTACAACCATGAATATTAATATATATACAAATGATATAGGTTCGTGAATCCGAGGCCAACCCTGCATTGTTCAATATAGTTATATGTATTTTTAATACAAAATACAGTATGGTGAGTTTCATTATTCCCTTTTTATATATATTTTTGGGCTGAGAATACATGCAATGTTTTAATAACTATTTTACAATATTTATAAGCGTGAGTTTCATTTGCTCCCTTTTTAAATGCTTTTGCAATATATTTTTGGGACTGAGAATACATGCGCTGCTTTATAAATGTTTGACGAGATAGACACAAGTACTTAAAACTACATTCTATGGCTGGATTATTAAACCGAATATGCCCCTTTTTAGTCTGGTAATCTAAGAATTAGTGAACAGACACCCTAATTGACGCGAATCCTAAAGATAGATCTATTGGGCCCAACTAGCCCCATCCAAAGTACCGGATGCTTTAGTACTTCGAAATTATATCATGTCCGAAGGAGGATCCCGGAATGATAGGGGATATTCTTTTATGCATCTTGTTAATGTCGGTTACCAGGTGTTCAATCCATATGAATGATATTTTTGTCTCTATGCATGAGACGTATGTTTATGAGAAATGGAAATATGAAATCTTGTGGTCTATTAAAATTATGAAATGATTATTTATGTTAAACTAATGAACTCACCAAACTTTTGGTTGACACTTTATAGCATGTTTATTCTCAGGTACGAAAGAAATCTTCCGCTGTGCATTTGCTCATCTTAGAGATATTACTTGGAGTCATTCATGACATATTTCAAAAGACATTGCATTCGAGTCGTTGAGTTCATCAAGATTATTATTAAGTCAAATATAGCAAGATATATTACGAAATGGTATGCATGTTGTCAACTTTCGATGTAATGAAAGTCTGTCTTTTCAAAAACGAATGCAATGTTTGTAAAATGTATCATATAGAGGTCAAATACCTCGCGATGTAATCAACTGTTGTGAATCGTTTATAATCGATATGGACTTCGTCCGGATGGATTAGGACGGGTCTTCACAATTTTTTTCATTGATGACATACTTATTTACTCAAAGAATGACCAAGAACACGGTGAACATTTGAGAAAGGTGTTAGAAGTATTGAGGAAGGAAGAATTGTACGCTAAATTTTCAAAGTGTGCATTTTGGTTGGAAGAAGTTCAATTCCTCGGTCACATAGTGAACAAAGAAGGTATTAAGGTGAATCCGGCAAAGATAGAAACTGTTGAAAAGTGGGAAACCCCGAAAACTCCGAAACACATACGCCAGTTTTTAGGACAAGCTGGTTACTACAGAAGATTCATCCAAGACTTTTCCAGAATAGCAAAACCCTTGACTGCATTAACGCATAAAGGGAAGAAAATTGAATGGAAGGATGAACAAGAGAAAGCGTTTCAGTTATTGAAGAAAAAGCTAACTACGGCACCTATATTTTCATTGCCTGAAGGGAATGATGATTTTGTGATTTATTGTGACGCATCAAAGCAAGGTCTCGGTTGTGCATTAATGCAACGAACGAAGGTGATTGCTTATGCGTCTAGACAATTGAAGATTCACGAACAAAATTATACGACGCATGATTTGGAATTAGGCGCGGTTGTTTTTACATTAAAGACTTGGAGGCACTACTTATATGGGGTCAAAAGTATTATATATACCGACCACAAAAGTCTTCAACACATATTTAATCAGAAACAACTGAATATGAGGCAGCGTAGGTGGATTGAATTGTTGAATGATTACGACTTTGAGATTCGTTACCACCCGGGGAAGGCAAATGTGGTAGCCGACGCCTTGAGCAGGAAGGACAGAGAACCCATTCGAGTAAAATCTATGAATATAATGATTCACAATAACCTTACTACTCAAATAAAGGAGGCGCAACAAGGAGTTTTAAAAGAGGGAAATTTAAAGGATGAAATACCCAAAGGATCGGAGAAGCATCTTAATATTCGGGAAGACGGAACCCGGTATAGGGCTGAAAGAATTTGGGTACCAAAATTTGGAGATATGAGAGAAATGGTACTTAGAGAAGCTCATAAAACCAGATACTCAATACATCCTGGAACGGGGAAGATGTACAAGGATCTTAAGAAACATTTTTGGTGGCCAGGTATGAAAGCCGATATTGCTAAATATGTAGGAGAATGTTTGACGTGTTCTAAAGTCAAAGCTGAACATCAGAAACCATCAGGTCTACTACAACAACCTGAAATCCCGGAATGGAAATGGAAAAACATTACCATGGATTTCATTACTAAATTGCCAAGGACTGCAAGTGGTTATGATACTATTTGGGTAATAGTTGATCGTCTCACCAAGTCAGCACACTTCCTGCCAATAAGAGAAGATGATAAGATGGAGAAGTTAGCACGACTGTATTTGAAGGAAGTCGTCTCCAGACATGGAATACCAATCTCTATTATCTCTGATAGGGATGGCAGATTTATTTCAAGATTCTGGCAGACATTACAACAAGCATTAGGAACTCGTCTAGACATGAGTACTGCCTATCATCCATAAACTGATGGGCAGAGCGAAAGGACGATACAAACGCTTGAAGACATGCTACGAGCATGTGTTATTGATTTCGAAAACAGTTGGGATCGACATCTACCGTTAGCAGAATTTTCCTACAACAACAGCTATCATTCAAGCATTGAGATGGCGCCGTTTGAAGCACTTTATGGTAGAAAGTGCAGGTCTCCGATTTGTTGGAGTGAAGTGGGGGATAGAAAAATTACGGGTCCGGAGATAATACAAGAAACTACCGAGAAGATCATCCAAATTCAACAACGGTTGAAAACCGCCCAAAGTCGACAAAAGAGCTACGCCGACATTAAAAGAAAAGATATAGAATTTGAAATTGGAGAGATGGTCATGCTTAAGGTTGCACCTTAGAAAGGTGTTGTTCGATTTGGTAAACGAGGGAAATTAAATCCAAGGTATATTGGACCATTCAAGATTATTGATCGTGTCGGACCAGTAGCTTACCGACTTGAGTTACCTCAACAACTCGCGACTGTACATAACACTCTCCACGTCTCGAATTTGAAGAAATGTTTTGCTAAAGAAGATCTCACTATTCCGGTAGATGAAATCCAAATCAACGAAAAACTTCAATTCATCGAAGAACCCGTCGAAATAATGGATCGTGAGGTTAAAAGACTTATGCAAAACAAGATACCAATTGTTAAGGTTCGATGGAATGCTCGTAGAGGACCTGAGTTCACCTGGGAACGAGAAGATCAGATGAAGAAGAAATACCCGTATTTATTTTTTCAGAAGATACGTCAACACCTCCAACTGCTTAAAATTTCGGGACGAAATTTATTTAACGGTTAGGTACTATAGTGACCCGAACTTTTCCATGTTTATATTTATATATATATTAAATGAAATTTTTATTTACATGATTAAGTGTTTCCAACATGTTAAGCAATCAAACTTGTTAAGACTTGATTAATTGAAATAGGTTTCATATAGACAATTGACCACCCAAGTTGACCGGTGATTCACGAACGTTAAAACTTGTAAAAACTATATGATGACATATATATGGTTATATATATAGTTAACATGATATAATGATAAGTAAATATATCATTAAGTATATTAACAATGAACTACATATGTAAAAACAAGACTACTAACTTAATGATTTTGAAACGAGACATATATGTAACGATTATCGTTGTAACGACATTTAATGTGTATATATATCATATTAAGAGATATTCGTACATCATAATATCATGATAATATAATAATTTAAAATCTCATTTGATATTATAAACATTGGGTTAACAACATTTAACAAGATCGTTAACCTAAAGGTTTCAAAACAACACTTACATGTAACGACTAACGATGACTTAACGACTCAGTTAAAATGAATATACATGTAGTGTTTTAATATGTATTCATACGCTTTTGAAAGACTTCAAGACACTTATCAAAATACTTCTACTTAAGAAAAATGCTTACAATTACATCCTCGTTCAGTTTCATCAACAAATCTACTCGTATGCACCCGTATTCGTACTCGTACAATACACAGCTTTTAGATGTATGTACTATTGGTATATACACTCCAATGATCAGCTCTTAGCAGCCCATGTGAGTCACCTAACACATGTGGGAACCATCATTTGGCAACTAGCATGAAATATCTCATAAAATTACAAAAATATGAGTAATCATTCATGACTTATTTACATGAAAACAAAATTACATATCCTTTATATCTAATCCATACACCAACGACCAAAAACACCTACAAACACTTTCATTCTTCAATTTTATTCATCTAATTGATCTCTCTCAAGTTCTATCTTCAAGTTCTAAGTGTTCTTCATAAATTCTACAAGTTCTAGTTTCATAAAATCAAGAATACTTTCAAGTTTGCTAGCTTACTTCCAATCTTGTAGAGTGATCATCCAACCTCAAGAAATCTTTCTTATTTACAGTAAGATATCTTTCTAATACAAGGTAATACTCATATTCAAACTTTGAATCAATTTCTATAACTATAACAATCTTATTTCGAGTGAAAATCTTACTTGAACTGTTTTCGTGTCATGATTCTGCTTCAAGAACTTTCAAGCCATCCAAGGATCCTTTGAAGCTAGATCCATTTTTCTCATTTTCAGTAGCTTTATCTAGAAAACTTGAGGTAGTATTGATGTTCATAACATCATTCGATTCATACATATAAAGCTATCTTATTCGAAGGTTTAAACTTGTAATCACTAGAACATAGTTTAGTTAATTCTAAACTTGTTCGCAAACAAAAGTTAATCCTTCTAACTTGACTTTTAAAATAAACTAAACACATGTTCTATATCTATATGATATGCTAACTTAATGATTTAAAACCTGGAAACACGAAAAACACCGTAAAACCGGATTTACGCCGTCATAGTAACACCGCGGGCTGTTTTGGGTTAGTTAATTAAAAACTATGATAAACTTTGATTTAAAATTTGTTCTTTTGGGAACATGATTTTTCTTATGAACATGAAACTATATCCAAAAATTATGGTTAAACTCAAAGTGGAAGTATGTATTTCAAAATGGTCATCAAGACGTCGTTCTTTCGACTGAAATGACTACCTCTTACAAAAACGACTTGTAACTTATATTTCCGACTATAAATCTATACTTTTTCTGTTTAGATTCATAAAATAGAGTTCAATATGAAACCATAGCAATTTGATTCACTCAAAACGGATTTAAAACGAAGAAGTTATGGGTAAAACAAGATTGGATAATTTTTCTTGTTGTAGCTACGTGAAAATTGGTAACAAATCTATATTAATCATATCCTAGCTAACTTATATTGTATTATACATGTATTCTAATATATTATGTAATCTTGGGATACCATAGACACGTATGCAAATGTTTTGACATATCATATCGACCCATGTGTATATATTATTTGGAACAACCATAGACACTCTATATGCAGTAATGTGGGAGTTAGCTATACAGGGTTGAGATTGATTCCAAAAATATATATAGTTTGAGTTGTGATCTAGCCTGAGACGTGCATACACTGGGTCGTGGATTGATTCAAGATAATATATATCGATTTATTTCTGTACATCTAACTTTGGACAACTAGTTGTAGGTTACTAACGAGGACAGCTGACTTAATAAACTTAAAACATCAAAATATATTAAAAGTGTTGTAAATATATTTTGAACATACTTTGATATATATGTACATATTTGTTATAGGTTCGCGAATCGACCAGTGGCCAAGTCTTGTATATATGTGAAAGTGAGTTATAGTCCCACTTTTAAAATCTAATATTTTTGGGTTGAGAATACATGTAGGTTTTATAAATGATTTACAAAATAGACACAAGTACGTGAAACTACATTCTATGGTTGAATTATCGAAATCGAATATGCCCCTTTTTATTAAGTCTGGTAATCTAAGAATTAGGGAACAGACACCCTAATTGACGCGAATCCTAAAGATAAATCTATCGGGCCTAACAAACCCCATCCAAAGTACCGGATGCTTTAGTACTTCGAAATTTATATGATATCCGAAGGGTGTCCCGGAATGATGGGGATATTCTTATATATGCATCTTGTTAATGTCGGTTACCAGGTGTTCACCATATGAATGATTTTTATCTCTATGTATGGGATGTATATTGAAATATGAAATCTTGTGGTCTATTGTTACGATTTGATATATATAGGTTAAACCTATAACTCACCAACATTTTTTGTTGACGTTTTAAGCATGTTTATTCTCAGGTGATTATTAAGAGCTTCCGCTGTCGTATACTTAAATAAGGACAAGATTTGGAGTCCATGCTTGTATGATATTATGTAAAAACTGCATTCAAGAAACTAATTTTTGATGTAATATATTCTTATTGTAAACCATTATGTAATGGTCGTGTGTAAACGGTATATTTTAGATTATCATTATTTGATAATCTACGTAATGCTTTTTAAACCTTTATCGATAAAATAAAGGTTATGGTTGTTTTAAAAATGAATGCAGTCTTTGAAAAACGTCTCATATAGAGGTCAAAACCTCGCGACGAAATCAATTAATATGGAACGTTTTTAATCAATAAGAACGGGACATTTCAAGTTTTACAAACATATTGGCGTTTGTTTGTTGAATGATAAATGGTGCACATCATTTGTTCATTCCGTCTTGTTGTTACATCACATTTGTTTTTCGTTTTGTCGTCAAAATTAGTAGCTTTTGCTGAACTTAATGCCAGTCTTTGAAAATGCACTGTTTTACCCTGTTGTGTACAATTGACAATATGCATACATACAAATAATAACATGCATGGTAATTTGAAATGGGACTTAACATCCCACTTTCAAATCAAATATGAAATATTAGTACAACATAATAAAAATATTAAACATTACATTAAAAGTATCACAATATAATATGTTTAAACATAAATAAATAAAAATAATAAAAAGATAAATACAAATTACCAACGGGAACTATATCAATCTGGATAGGGGTTCCAGTTCATGTCGTCAGGCGGGTTCCATGATTGGTTATAGGTGTACTGATAGGCCTGGTTAGGGTCGTAGAGAGTAAATGGTGGTTGTATATCGGGCTGGTGTGGAGGATAGTAAGCAGGTCGGGTCGGTACGTAGTGATCCTGAGGTGATAGCTGGCTCATGATCTGATGCTGATGATAGTGCCATCTATCATGCTGTCATTGCCTAGAATGCTCGTACACATCCTGGGCGTGCCACTGCTCATATCGACTATGTCTATCCTGGTTTGTCATTTCTACCTCATCTATACGCTGGTAGACGTCAGTCATAGCCTCCCTAATGACATCCCTAATGTTATCTGCTTTCTCTATTTCCTCATCTGAACCTCTCTCTACCTGAGGATGATTACCATCATATGGTATCACCTGATTGCGTCTGCTCTTTAATACCTTAGCACCCTAATAGACCTTCAATCCTAAAGTATCATCCTGTTCCCTACATACCAAAAGTGGACCCCCTTGATCCCTTTCTACACCCAAATACTCTCCAATGAGAGTAACAAAAATACCTCCTCCTATTATTCCCCCGTCCTGTATTCCTGCCACTACTTTGGACAGATAAAAACCAACACAGTAGGGGATATTAACAAAGCTTTTATTGTTTCGAATACACTTAAGGTAAAATATGTCATGTAAGGTCATCTTCTCCTTGTTTTTACCTCTTTGTGTAATCGAATTAGCCAAAAATCTATGTATAATACGTAGCTCTGTTTTGTTAATATCTAAGTAGGAGTGTCTTCCTCCTAGCGAAAAAACATTATAATCTGACATACGCCTCCAGACGGCGTTTGCGTCAAAATTCCTATCTGCCCGCTCCCCATGATAAATCAAATTTGTACAATCGGGTAGTAGTAATTCACCAGGAGTGTAAATCTGTAAAGCCCTGGTCATGTCCAGCATGGACATCCTGTACATTCTACGGTCAAATATAAATCTAAGAAAACTTCTATCGTCTAACCTATCTACATCCGCATTTAACGCTATAGTACTCATAAGCTCAATACACCATTCCATATATACAGGCCTACGAATGGTGAATAAACATTCCCAATCGGGAAAAGAAGAGCTGCCATACATTTGGATCAGATGCAGTCTAACTGAGTTAACTAGGTGGACCCTTTCCAAAGGCTCCCAATCGATTACCCTCGGTACTTCTACATTTTTCGTTACCAGTTTGAATTTGTTACTTTGATACGTCGGGTAATCTCTCCAACTTCGATCAAATCTCAAATTGGGATGCAACTGTTCTTCATGAATTGTCGGGTGAGCTATTATCGGATGAATCGGAAATATTACGTAGGCATTAACATATTCTTGCTGCGGATCATAATATGGTACGTGTTGATCAGGTTGTCGTTGTTCCTGTTGTTGCTTCGGTTCATATTGCATTTCTGGTTCAGGTTCTGGAGCAGGTTGTCTAGATGATGATGATGCACCATCAGTATCGGTATTTTTCTGCAAAACACATTAAACACAAAATTTGTGCATCCAAATATGCATTAGTGTTAGTAAAATAACAACTTGAAACAATTACAATAACATGTTTAATCAAAATTAAACTTATACACATTTTCACAATTTTTTACAATTCTACACTTTTTCAAATAAGCATATATGAAAATGTTTACAAAGTTCATAAGCATTCAACTCAAATAACATGTTAAAATAACCATTACTAGCTATTAAACAAGTTTCAAATGACATTTATATCAATTTAATCAAGTTCATGAATTTTAGACCTAAAAAGTCCACTTTAATTCTCAAAAATCATGTTAGGATCAAAGTTTGGATCATTTAGCTATCTAAAAATGTTACACTACTTAATTTAGCAATAATTCATGACAAAAATCGGCCATAACCTGTTTATATCAAAAAGCCCCAAATTGCTCAAGAACACAAACCCTAGATTTCTAAAATTTTTGAAGTTTTTGGCTTCAAATCATGTTAAATAGCATCAATCTAGGTTATACATGCATAATATACTAACAATTTATCTCTAATTACACTAGAAATTGACAAAATCAAATTAGGTAAAATATTGGTAATTATCACAAAAACTAAGAAATTTAAGAGTTTAGGGGTGTAATTTTTACCTTTTTGCTAAAAAATCCGAACCTAGGCATGATTAGAGCGGATTGTAGGACGAAATTTGGTTGAATTTGGTGAAAAAATGGCGATTTTAGGGGTGATTTTGGGAGTATTTTCGTATGTGTTTGTGTGTGTGGTGGTATGAGACAGAACCAGTTCGTGGAGTATTTGTTCCTGACCTGCATTTGGTCTCTATGCGACGGCATGGATTTTAAGGGGAAACCCCATGCGATCGCATGGGGTCTGTTTTTTTTTTAAACCTTATACTTTTTAAAACATAAATTAATAAATTTTAAAAATTTTGTTTCTTTTTAGGAGTGAGGGCGTTTCGGATCGTTGTCCTAGTCCGTCTCTCAACAAATTTTTTAAAATTTTGACATTTCAAAGCGTTGTTTTAAAAGCAAAGATTTTTGGGTTTTTTAATGTTTTTGGAATACTTTAATTCAATAAGATTACAAATGATAATAAAAGTTCTCGTCCCTCCCTTGAGTAAAGCAATTTCGGTTCAACGACCTAGTTTTCAACTCACGACGAATTTTAAAAATCATATTTTTAACTTAGTGAATAAAGTAAATTTTTGTTTTTAAATTCACACCAAACTTAAATTTAAAATGCATAAAATTAAAAATTCATATTATTAAAATTAAAAATTCACACCAAATTTATATTATATTTTTATTTTTATACATACAAATTTATATTAAAAATATTAATTTTTCAAATATTTACAAAGTTAAATATATTGATTTTAAAAAGTTTACAATATTAATTTAATATTTATATATTAATTTTAAAAACATGGTAAAAATTAAAATTTAAAATCTTTTTGGTCTTTTATCCCACTTTAATCAATCAAATATTATCAAAAATATACGCCCCTTTTTTCGGTAAAGTAATTTCGGCTATATTACCTAGTTTTACTCCTGACGAATTTCTGAAATATTTTGGGTTGATTGATTAAAGATATTTATACCTTAAGAATAAACGGTAAATTTTGCAGTGATGTAATAAATTTTTGTATGATATCAATAATTTCGGTTACGCATACCTAATTTTATTGAATACCAATTTAATACTTTATAGCGAACGATTCAGCGTTTATTATCAAAAGGTTAAAAGCAATAAAAATAAAAATAAAAACTGTGCATACTTACCCGTGAGATAGAATTCTCAGAGACCTGCTTTAGTCGACTCATAGGAGAGTCGTGTGATTTGGTTCTCCATAGCTACATAAGCGTAACCTCGATTCTTCGATATCTTTTCTTCTAAACATATGAACGGTCCTTCTCTGCATAGAGTAATAAATTCGGTATTTGAATATGTTTAATTATTTGAACATTTACCTTCTTGTGACCATTTTCCGCATTTATAACATCTTTTAAGGTGTCGTGCTCTTCTTTTTGTTGTGGATTTTGATTTTCCTTTACCAAAATGTATCTTATGATGATCTTTTGTAAGTTCTTTTCTTACTCCGTCCATTTTGCCTCTTATGAAGGATACCAGTTCACTCGGAAGTGTGTCATTATTACGTTTAGTAATCATAGCATGTAGCATTAGACCATGGTTCAGATCAAAGGAATTCTTCATCTCGTAAAACCTAAAAAAAAATAAAAATTCAGAATGGAGGGAGAAGACTAGTTCTTTAGGGTCTGCTAGGGAAAGACCATTCGGATTTTATTTTCGGAAACTACACGAAAACAGAATATCTAACTCTAACAGAAATATATATTACCCTAAAAAGATTCGAACCTTCCCACACTTAGTTAGCTGTGGTGTCGAAATTGTGATTAACTTCATCTTCAACTTCCATTAGATTATCTATGTAATGTTTAACTCTGTGACCATTAACTTTAAATTCAATCCCATTTGAATTTATTAGTTCTACTGTTCCGTATGGGAAAACTCTTTTGACTATGAATGGTCCAGACCATCTTGATTTCAATTTTCCAGGAAATAGCTTGAATCTTGAATTGAAAAGAAGAACTCTGTCTCCTTCTTTAAATTCTTTTGAACTTCTGATTCTTTTATCATGCCATTTCTCCATTTTTTCTTTATAGATTAACGAATTTTCATATGCTTCATGTCTTAATTTTTCTAATTCATTTAATTGACTTAACCGTAGTCGTCCGACTTCATGTAAATCAAGATTACATGTCTTCAAAGCCTGATAATGCTAAAAACGAACATATATTTCATCGCATTATCCCTCAAGAAAGATAAGCTTTTAGTTGCAGTTGTCCTATTTACAAGGAATATTTGTTTAAAAATTAAAAGGTGAAGACAAAAGACAGATTCGACGAATTGAAGACGCAAACGACCAAAAAGCTCAAAAGTACAAAGTACAATCAAAGTGGTTCAAATTATTGATGAGAAACGTCTCAAAATTACAAGAGTACAAGACGCAAAACGCAAAGTACAAGATATTAAATTATACGAAAGGACGTTCGAAAATCCGGAACCGAGACATGAACCAGCTTTCAACGTACGACGCAACGGACCGAAAGTTACAAATTAATTATGTATATAAATATAATATAATATATAATTAATTATATAAATTATATATTTATATTATATTTATATAATAAAATCCGTCGGCAAGCTAGGAGCCAAACTTGTGTGAGCTGGAGTGCAGAGCTTATAAAGGCAAAACCCACCGCACTCGTGGAGCACACAAAAACAGTAATCCGCCTATAAAAGGCCATGCAATTCGACGGATTATTTACATCTTTTTCTTCTTCTCTCAATAAAACGTATATATATGTATATATATATTAATTTTAATTTTAATTTTAAATCCTAATAATAAGGGTATGTTAGCGAATATTGTAAGGGTGTAAGTCGAAATTCTGTCCGTGTAACGCTACGATATTTTTAATTATTGTAAGTTATGTTCAACCTTTTTACATTAATGTCTCGAAGCTAAGTTATTATTATGCTTATTTAATGCCGAAGTAATCATGATGTTGGGCTAAATATTTAAATTTGGGTAATTGTGCTTTGTACCATAATTGGGGTTTGGACAAAAGAACGACACTTGTGGAAATTAGACTATTGGCTATTAATGGGATTTATATTTGGTTAACTAAATGATAGTTTGTTAATTTTAATATAAAGATTTACAATTGGACATACCCATAAATAGCCATATACACTCAATCGGACACGATGGGCAGGGTATTTATATGTACGAATAATCGTTCATTTAACCGGACACGGGAATGGATTAATAGTCTATAAAATTATTAAAACAGGGGTGAAATTATGTACAAGGACACTTGGCGTAATTGTTAACAAAGTATTAAAACCTTGGATTACACGCAGTCGATATCCTGGTGTAATTATTAAACAAAGTATTAAGACCTTGTTACAGTTTAAGTCCCCAATTAGTTGGAATATTTGACTTCGGGTATAAGGATAATTTGACGAGGATACTCGCACTTTATATTTATGACTGATGGACTGTTATGGACAAAAATCAGACGGACATATTGAATAATCTAGGACAAGGTACAATTAACCCATGGTAATAAACTAAAATCAACACGTCAAACATCATGATTACGGAAGTTTAAATAAGCATGATTCCTTTATTTTCATATTTAATTGTACTTCTAATTATCGCACTTTTATTTATTGTCATCGTATTTAATTGCACTTTTACTTATCGTACTTTTTAATTATCGCAATTTTATTTTATCGCACTTTTATTTATCGCAATTTCATTATCATTATTTATTTTACGCTTTAAATTAAGTCTTTTATTTATTTAATATTTTACATTAGGTTTTAACTGCGACTAAAGTTTTAAAATCGACAAACCGGTCATTAAACGGTAAAAAACCCCCTTTTATAATAATAATAAATATTACTTATATATATATTTGTATTTTTATAATTTAATCTAATATAGCGTTAAGCTTTGTTTAAAGATTTTCTTGTGGAACGAACCGGACTTACTAAAAACTACACTACTGTACGATTAGGTACACTGCCTATAAGTGTTGTAGCAAGGTTTAGGTATATCCATTCTATAAATAAATAAATATCTTGTGTAAAATTGTATCGTATTTAATAGTATTTCGTTATAAAAATAATACTATTTCCTAGTACACCTCGCACACATCAAGTATTTTTGGCGCCGCTACCGGGGAACATAAATGCCGAAAGCGCAATGCTATATTAGAAAAAAAAAGATAAAAGTTTTTATCTAGTTCTTTTTATAAAAATATAAGTTTTTTAAAAAAAAATCCGAACCTGCATAAAAAATCGAACCTTTCTCAGCTGAAACTGAACCCTCCGCGACTCGCGGAGTATTTGAACTGGGTTCATCCGCACTCGCGGAGGTACCCTGATACGCCTGATCAACCCTAGTTTCCCATTTATTACGGTGTATTATTATTTATTATAATTAAACCCTAATTAGGTTTTTAGTATTTTATTATTTAGTTTAGTTTTATTAATTAATTTGTATTTTTAAGTTTAATTAGTTTAAATAAATATATAAATTAATACTTTTATAAAATAAATAATATAAAAATAATATTTTTATAAAAATTATAATTTTATAAACTTTAAGTTTATTTTTATATTTTGTATCTTTTTATTTGTTTTAGCATAATTTGTATTTTTTTATCGTTCGTACTTAGTTTTAAATATAGTTTTTGCCATAGTTATTTTTATTTCTAGATTTTTAGGCTTTGCCGTAAAATCCCTTAAGTGCTTTTTCTTTAGACTAAGATCTAGGTGCTTTAGAATTTTGAGACACCGTTTTTAGTTTTTAGTTCCTTTTTAAGTTATTGCCATTTGGGATATACTATTTCTATTAAGCTTTAATATTTTTAGACGCAACTTTTAATTCTTAGTTTTTAGTTCCTTTTTGAGTTTCGACGCGCTACTTTCTTATTTTAATTTTTCAACGCCTATTATTTTTCAATCTTTTATTTTTCGACATTTTTCGACGCGCTCTTTTTCTTTCTTATTTCTCGCCATTCTAGTTTTTAGGACTTAGAATTTTCTCTATTTCTTATCTAATATTTCTTTAAATTTCAAACGAAAAATTGTTTTAAGTGATTAAATTGATAGACATCAAAATTTTCTGGTTCGTAGTAATAGTTGGATTTGTACGTGGACCGAGTTATTGGAGCCAAACAGTACTAAATTATATTGGGACCAAACGAATCCTGCCCCTCTGCTGCATCTTTTGGCTATTCGAAACGTGGGCAAAATCAGAAAAGTCTATTAATTGGATAACTTATATAATTTTTCTTTATTTTTAAAAACTAATAGGATATTCAGTGAATGCACCGAGCAAAACGTTCACCACCTTTTGTACGTTCACCACCTGTAACTCGATCAAGACATCTAGCAAATATTGTCGCCGTTGATTTTTCTTTAGAATCGTCATCCAGTCGACCAAGTACTCCAATTCAAATTCCCGATAATCCATTTTTTGAACCCGACCTCACAATTGAGAATCTGGAGAATATTCAGGGACAATTCAAAGATCCTGAACCATTAATTTTTCCTCCGGAACCACCAATCATTCAAACAGAGATTGTTGAGGAACGAACCATTAAATCAGAATCCTCTAGTGATTCAGATTCAACAAATTCAATCATGGAAAATCTGGAACCTCTAAGTATGGAAGACCGAATGAGAGCTAAACGCACTGGCCAAGGTCACACAATTACTCAACCAGACATTAATGCGCCAGATTATGAAATCAAAGGACAAATTCTACACATGGTAACAAATCAATGCCAATTTAGTGGTGCGCCGAAGGAAGATCCAAATGAACATCTTCGTACCTTTAATAGGATCTGCACTCTATTTAAAATCCGAGAAGTGGAGGATGAACAGATATATCTCATGTTATTTCCCTGGACTTTAAAGGGAGAAGCCAAAGATAGGTTAGAATCGTTACCTGAAGGGGCGATTGATACATGGGACGTTTTAGTTGAAAAATTTCTTAAACAATTCTTTCCGGCATCTAAAGCCGTAAGACTTCAAGGAGAAATTGTTACGTTCACACAGAAGCCAAATGAAACTCTATATGAGGCGTGGATAAGATTTGGAAAGTTATTGAGAGGATGTCCGCAACATGGTTTAAACACTTGTCAAATAGTACAAATATTCTACCAAGGATGCGACATCACTACAAGGAAAGACATAGACATAGCAGCTGGTGGTTCCATTATGAAGAAAACAGAAACAGATGCTTATAAAATTATTGATAACACTGCTTCCCACTCACATGAGTGGCACCAAGAAAAAGATATCGTTAGATCATCTAAAGCAGCTAGAGCCGATTCTAGCCATGACTTAGATTCCATTTCTGCAAAGATAGATGCTTTCGAGAGACGAATGGAAAAGATGACTAAGGATATACAATCAATACGAATTAGTTGTGAGCAGTGTGGAGGATCACATTTGACAAAAGATTGTCTCAGTATTGAACTAACAATGGAACAAAGAGAGAATGTTTCATACATAAACCAAAGGCCTGGAAATAATTATCAGAATAATTATCAACCGCCAAGACCAATTTACAATCAAAACCAGAATTATAATCGAAATGTTCCATACAACAACCAACAAGGTCCTAGCAATCAACAAGTATCCAATAATACTTACAATCAGTAAAGACCTAATTTTCAAAACAAACCACCACAAACCGATGATAAAAAGCTGAATTTAGAAGATATGATGACGACGCTAGTTGAATCTCAAACGCAGTTTTTCACATCTCAGAAACAAACCAATGAACAAAATGCTCAAATATTTAGAAATCAACAAGCTTCTATTCAAAATCTGGAACAAGAAGTGAGCAACCTAGCAAGGTTGATAGGTGAAAGAAAACCGGAAAGTCTACCTAGTGATACAAATGCTAACCCCCGGAATGAAACAGCTAACGCTATTACCACAAGAAGTGGTATTACACTTAAACCACCTGAAATACCTGTAATTTCTGATAAAGCTATTCCTACTCCACAAGAACCACAACCTGAACAAGATAAGGAAAAAGAACCGGTAGTTGAAAAGGTTAATGAAGATAACACAGTTAAGGCTAAACCTTATGTTAAACCATACCAACCACCACTTCCTTACCCGAGTAAAATGAGAAAAGAGAGACTTGAAGCCGAGCAATCCAAATTCTTGGATATGTTTAAACAAATAAATGTCAATCTTCCTTTCATTGATGTGATTTCAGGAATGCCTAGATATGCTAAATTTCTGAAAGATCTAATCACGAATAGAAAGAAAATGGAAGAACTCTCGGCTGTTACTATGAATGCTAATTGTTCTGCAGTGCTGTTGAATAAGATACCAGAAAAATTATCTGATCCAGGAAGTTTCACAATTCCATGTTTTCTGGGTAGTCTTAGTTCAATAAAAGCATTGGCAGACTTAGGTGCTAGTATAAATTTAATGCCGTATTCATTATACGCTAAACTTGACCTTGGAAAATTGAAACCAACACGAATAAGTATACAACTAGCCGATAGATCAGTAAAATATCCTAGAGGGATAATGGAGAACATGCTAGTTAAAGTTGGTACTTTAGTATTTCCAGTAGATTTTGTTATTCTGGACATGGAAGAAGATTCTCAAGTTCCTCTCATATTAGGAAGACCATTCTTAAACACGGCTAAAGCAATGATAGACGTGTTCGGTAAGAAATTGACCCTAAGTATAGAGGACGAGAGTGTTACCTTTTTAGTTGATAGAGCAATGCAACAACCGCAATCTGCAGATGATACATGTTATTATATTCAAACTATTGAATCACATGCAGAATTGTTAGAAGAATTTCCAGAATTACAAGGAACAGGGGAATGTTCTTTAGGAGAAGGTACTGAACCAATTGATGAAACTGAAATGTTAGCTACACTAATTGCTAATGGATATGAACCAACAACAGAAGAAATTCAAATGCTAAAAGAAGAAGACATATATCGATATAAATCATCGATAGAAGAACCTCCGACATTAGAGTTAAAGCCACTTCCAAACCATTTGGAATATGCTTATTTACATGGTGAATCTGAATTACCTGTAATAATATCGTCTTCTCTTACTGAAAATGAAAAATCTCAACTTATTTCTGTGTTAAAAGCTCATAAACCAGCCATTGCATGGAAGATTCATGATATTAAAGGAATAAGTCCTTCGTATTGCACACATAAAATCCTTATGGAAGAAGGTCATAAAATGTATGTGCAACGACAATGAAGACTAAATCCTAATATGCAAGATGTTGTTAAGAAAGAAATTATTAAACTGCTAGATGCTGGTTTAATTTATCCAATTTCTGATAGTCCATGGGTAAGCCCAGTTCAATGCGTACCTAAAAAGGGTGGCATGACTGTCATAACAAATGAGAAAAATGAGCTTATTCCTACTAGGACTGTAACAGGATGGCGTGTTTGTATTGATTATATAAAATTAAATGACACCACCAGAAAAGATCACTTTTCCTTACATTTTATTGATCAAATGTTGGAAAGATTAGCCGGAAATAGTTACTATTGTTTTCTTGATGGTTTTTCCGGATATTTTCAAATTCTAATAGCACCCGAGGATCAAGAGAAAACCACATTCACGTGCCCTTATGGTACTTTTGCTTACAAACGCATGCCATTTGGACTTTGCAACGCCCCTGCAACCTTTCAAAGGTGCATGATGGCGATTTTTCACGACATGATAGAAGAATGCATGGAAGTTTTCATGGATGACTTTTCAGTCTTCGGTGATACTTTTGAATCGTGTTTAGTTAATCTTGAACGAATGCTTATTAGATGTGAACAATCAAATCTAGTTCTTAATTGGGAGAAATGTCATTTCATGGTTAAAGAAGGCATCGTTCTTGGACATAAAATTTCAAAGGAAGGAATTGAAGTGGATAGAGCTAAAGTAGATGTAATTTCTAAACTTCCACATCCCACCAATGTTAGAGGAGTTAGGAGTTTTTTAGGGCATGCCGGTTTTTACCGACGTTTCATAAAAGATTTTTCTAAAATTGCCACTCCTATGAATAAACTCCTAGAAAAAGATGCTCCATTCATCTTTTCAGATGAATGTATCAAATCTTTTAATATTCTTAAAGAAAAACTCACTAATGCGCCGATTATGATAACTCCAAATTGGAATCTACCTTTTGAACTAATGTGCGATGCAAGTGATTTTGCAATGGGAGCCGTTTTAGGACAAAGGATTGAAAAATGATTTCAACCTATATATTATGCTAGTAAGACGTTACAAGGAGCACAAACGATTACACAACTACTGAAAAAGAACTCCTTGCTATTGTCTTTGCTTTTGACAAATTTCGTTCATATCTCGTTCTAGCTAAAACGGTGGTCTATACTGACCATTCTGCTCTTAGATACCTATTTTTGAAACAAGATGCTAAACCACGATTAATCCTTTGGATCTTACTCTTACAAGAGTTTGATATTGAAATCCGAGATAAAAAGGGAGCAGAAAATCTCGCCGCTGATCATCTTTCTCGTCTTGAAAATCCTGAATTAGAAGTTCTCAATGAATCGGCCATACAAGACAACTTTTCTGATGAATATCTATTGAAGATAGATTATAGTGAAATTCCATGGTTTGCAGACTATGCAAACTACTTAGTATGTGAATTCCTTGAAAAAGGGTTATCGTACCAAAAACGAAAGAAATTCTTTAGTGATATAAAACACTATTTCTGGGAAGATCCACATTTGTTTAAAAGTTGTCCCGATGGAATAATACGCCGATGTGTATTCGGGGATGAAGCCAGTCAAATCTTAAACCATTGTCACACATGACCAACAGGAGGGCATTATGGGCCTCAACTTACAGCAAGAAAAGTTTACGATGCTGGATTCTATTGGCCTACAATTTTCAAAGACACACACCTTCTTTGCAAATCCTATGATGCTTGTCAAAGGGCCGGAAAAATAAGTCAACGTGATGAAATGCCACAAAATGTCATTCAAGTTTGTGAAGTATTTGACGTTCGGGGTATTGACTTTATGGGTCCATTTCCAAAATCTCATAATAATCTCTACATTCTCGTTGCCATTGATTATGTATCTAAATGGGCGGAAGCACAAGCTCTCCCAACTAACGATGCACGAGTTGTAGTCAACTTTTTAAAACGTCTTTTTGCAAGGTTCGGAACACCGAAAGCTTTAATAAGTGATCGGGGTACTCATTTTTGTAACAATCAACTTGAGAAAGTTCTCAAAAGATATGGAGTAACTCATAAAATCTCAACCGCTTATCATCCACAAACAAGTGGACAAGTTGAAAATACCAACCGAGCTTTAAAACGTATTCTAGAGAAAAACGTAGGATCAAATCCGAAGGAATGGTCCATGAAATTGGAGGATGCACTCTGGGCTTTTAGAACAGCCTACAAAACTCCAATTGGAACCACACATTTTAAACTCGTTTACGGAAAAGCATGTCATCTTCCAGTAGAAATTAAACACAAAGCATTTTGGGCTTTGAAGACATGTAATCTTGATTTAAATGAAGCTGGACGTCTACGGTTAAGTCAATTAAATGAATTAGAAGAATTAAGACAAGAAGCATACAAAAATTCGTTAATCTATAAAGAAAGAACAAAGAAATGGCATGATAAAAGAATCAGAAGTTCAAAAGAATTTAAAGAAGGAGACAGAGTTCTTCTTTTCAATTCACGATTCAAGCAATTTCCTGGAAAATTGAAATCAAGATGGTCTGGACCATTCATAGTCAAAAGAGTTTTCCCATATGGAACAATAGAATTAGTAAATTCAAATGGGATTGAATTTAAGGTTAATGGTCACAGAGTTAAACATTACATAGATAGTCCAATGGAAGTTGACAACGAAGGTAATCACAATTTCAACACCACAGCTAACTAAGTGTGGGGAGAATCAAGTCTTTAAAGGATAATATGTATTTCTGTTAGAGTTAGATTTTCTGTTTTCGTGTAGTTCTCGAAAATGGAACCCGTATGGTCTTTCCCTAGCAGACCCTAAAGAACTAGTCTTCTCCCCCCATTCTGAATTTTTATTTTTTTAGGTTTTACGAAATGAAGACTTCCTGTGAACTAAACCATGGTCTAATGCTACACGCTTTGATCACTAAACGTAATAATGACACCCTTCCAAGTGAAATAGTATCATTAATAAGAGGTAAATTGGACGGAGTAAGAAAAGAATCCAGATGCGAAAATAATAAGTTACAATTTGGTAAAGGAAAATCAAAATTCGCAGCGAAAAGGAGAGCACGACACCTTGAAAGATGTCACAAATGCGGAAAATGGTCACACGAAGGAAAATGCTTGACGAATCAGACATATTTCAATACCGAATTTGTTACTTTATGCAGAGATGGACCGTTCATATGTTTAGAAGAAAAAACGTTGAATGCTCGAGGTTACGCCTATGTAGCTATGAAAAACCAATTAGTCAGACTATCTTATGAGTGGGATAGAGCATATCACTAAGAATACTATCTCACAGGTAAGTTTGTACAATTTTTATTTTTAACCTTTTGATAATAAACGTTAATTTGTTCGCTATAAAGTATTAAATTGGTATTCGATAAAATTAGGTATTGCGACCGAAATTATTGATATCATACAAAAATTTATTACATCACTGCGAAATTTACCGTTTATTCTTAAGGTATAAATATCTTTAATCAATCAACCCAAAATATTTCAAAAATTCGTCATGAGTTAAATTAGGTTATGAAACCGAAATTACTTTAGCGAAAAGAGGGGCGTATATTTTTGATAATATTTGATTGATTAAAGTGGGATAAAAGACCAAAAAGATTTTTAATTTTATTTTTACTTTGTTTTTAAAATTAATATATAAATATTAAATTGATATTTTAAATTTTTTAAAATCAATATATTTAAGTTTGTAAATATTTGGAAAATTAAAATTTTTAATATAAGTTTGTATGTATAAAAACAAAAATATAATATAAGTTTGGTGTGAATTTTTAATTTTTAAAATATGAATTTTTAATTTTATGCATTTTTAATTTAAGTTTGATGTGAATTTAAAAAATAAAATTTACTTTATTTCATTAAGTTAAAAATTGATTTCCAAAATTCATCGTAAGTTGAAGACTAGGTCTTTGAACCGAAATTGCTTTACCCAAGGGCGGGACGAGAAATTTTATTATCATTATTTTTAATCTTATTGATCTAAAGTATGCCAAAAACATTAAAAAAAAACCCGAAAATCTTTGCTTTTAAAACAATCACTAAAATGACAAATTTTAAAATTTTGTCGAGGGACGGACTAGGTAAACGTACCGAAACTACCTCTACCTAAAGTAAAAGGAAACAAAATGTTAAAAATTATTCATTTAAATTATTTTAATAAATAAAGGTTTTATAAAAAAAATTTATGTATATATTTGTTTGTAGTTTATATTATGTACAAAACAGGATAAAATAGCACACTTTCAAAAACTGGCATTATGTTCAGCAAAAGCTACTAATTTTAACGACAAGACGTCAAATATCAAATGTGATATAAAACAATAGGTTTGCAAACTCGATATTTTTAATCATTTTTTTACACTAATCACCCTCATGAATTTAAATTTTTACTGATTTCTTGCAAATGAGGGCATTGCAAGATCTCAAGTGTGGGGAAGGGTTATAAATTCTCTCGGGTTTACACTTGGTTTAATTGCCAAATTTTGTGAAAATTTTTAACTTAAACATTTGGTTACCATTAAAAATACTAGTAACGTAGTAGTTGTATTAGAATCTAGTGCTCTCTGATAACAAAGAACAGCCCTAGTCTTATATACTGACTACCCAATTCTAGTAAAAATTTTCAAAATTTTCAATTAAATGAACTCAAAATCATGTTTATACATATTTATGAACGATAAAACTAGGTGTTAACACCGAAATTATTGTTACCTCGGAAAGGACATAAATTGAGAAACAAATCAAAATGTTAGAATTCATTTAAAATGGAATAGAGGACAATAAAAAGGCAAATAAAAGAAAATAAAAGTCAAGTGTGAGAAAATTTACCAAGTTATCTTAAACATATGTCACATATTTCTGTAACAAATAATTGAAGATACTTTTGCTTTGGACTAAACTAAACAGTTTTACCCGATTTATTATAATATATTTGAAAGAAAGATGGATCTACACGATGAATCAATTCCATCGTTAAAAGGAAGTAAAGTCTTCCGAAAAAGAAACGCGCTTCTTGATTTAGGTCATGAAGTTGTCGTC
Source organism: Rutidosis leptorrhynchoides (assembly GCF_046630445.1). Classification (NCBI taxonomy): domain Eukaryota; kingdom Viridiplantae; phylum Streptophyta; class Magnoliopsida; order Asterales; family Asteraceae; genus Rutidosis; species Rutidosis leptorrhynchoides. The sequence continues at coordinate 341,946,454 of NC_092343.1, forward strand.
CAGACCAGCTGTAGGTTGACGAAAAATCTAGAAAAATCATCACTAAAATCAGCAGGAAATCCACGGACCTCAGCATAAAACAGGGTCGCCAAGTGGTCAGACTTATCCTAACCATGAGAGGATCTGTCTTGTAAAATGGGGAGGACGCCGTGCAAATTAGCTGGATAAGACTAATGAATCAGATCTCCAGAAAGGATAATCTCCTTAAAGATCAAAAATCAGCTTTTAAGCCTGATATTACTCAATCCTAGAGATTGACCTTAAAGATTGAGAATTACAAACTCATGGAATTCAATGATATCTAAACTCGAGCTTGAACGAAAAAATATTTTGATCAAAATTACAAACCGATTTGTTTTCTGAAAACCTATTTTTAATGCGTTCATTACCATTGAACGTAAAATCCTAGGAATTCACCTGAAATTCATTAGGTCACCTGAACCAAATCGGGTGTCAACCGTAAGAACGGTGGTTGCATAGTATGGTCAAAGACAGGACCTTGTGCCAAACCGAAAAATTATAAGGGTGAGCTTTACTATTGCTCCTACCAAGGATAGTAATTGCATCCGACACGTTATAGACCATAATTAAAAGCATGTCACGGGACATTGCCTTAACAGTTGCTTGTTCAACGCTTTCCTTTACAACCGGACGGTAGTTTATCGAAAGGTAATATACGGAGCAAGTATACTGGACGTGTTGCTTTCCTAATACAAGGTTAGCAAGTGGGTAACACAAAACCGCAAGTGTTGAGCTAAAATTTTCAAATCTGAAATCCACCAAACCCACAAAAACAATTTGCAAACAGCGGTGAAGGGTTATTCCGGAAAATTTATCTAGGGTAAAAGCTAGATTTAATTTTCAAAAGATCAAATGTTTTCATAAAGATCCAATTTCCTTAAAGGATCTAAATTTTTATAGTCATGTGGGACTGTAAACCATAACGTTACTATCATTGTTCATACCGCCGTAATGAAATCACTGATGTACAAAGTGTGAAGAATAAAGAAGTGATTATAGTATGTTTTTGTTCAAGACTATATTGCTTGAGGACAAGCAACGCTCAAGTGTGGGAATATTTGATAATGCTAAAAATGAACATATATTTCATCGCATTATTCCTCAAGAAAGACAAGCTTTTAGTTGCAGTTGTCCTATTTACAAGAAATATTTCTTTAAAAATTAAAAGGTGAAGACAAAAGACAGATTCGACGAATTGAAGACGCAAACGACCAAAAAGCTCAAAAGTACAAAGTACAATCAAAGTGGTTCAAATTATTGATGAGAAACGTCTCAAAATTACAAGAGTACAAGACGCAAAACGCAAAGTACAAGATATTAAATTATACGAAAGAACGTTCGAAAATCCGGAACCGAGACATGAACCAGCTTTCAACGTATGACGCAACGGACCGAAAGTTACAAATTAATTATGTATATAAATATAATATAATATATAATTAATTATATAAATTATATATTTATATTATATTTATATAATAAAATCCGTCGGCAAGCTAGGAGCCAAACTTGTGTGAGCTGGATTCCACAGCTCTGCACTCGCGGAGCTTATAAAGGCAAAAACCACCGCACTCGCGGAGCACACAAAAACAGTAATCCGCCTATAAAAGGCCATGCAATTCGACGGATTATTTACATCTTTTTCTTCTTCTCTCAATAAAACGTATATATATATATTTTAATTTTAATTTTAATTTTAAATCCTAATAATAAGGGTATGTTAGCGAATATTGTAAGGTGTAAGTCAAAATTCTGTCCGTGTAACGCTACGCTATTTTTAATCATTGTAAGTTATGTTCAACCTTTTTACATTAATGTCTCGTAGCTAAGTTATTATTATGCTTATTTAATGCCGAAGTAATCATGATGTTGGGCTAAATATTTAAATTTGGGTAATTGGGCTTTGTACCATAATTGGGGTTTGGACAAAAGAACGACACTTGTGAAAATTAGACTATGGGCTATTAATGGGCTTTATATTTGGTTAGCTAAATGATAGTTTGTTAATTTTAATATAAAGATTTACAATTGGACATACCCATAAATAACCATATACACTCAATCGGACACGATGGGCGGGGTATTTATATGTACGAATAATCGTTCATTTAACGAGACACGGGAATGGATTAATAGTCTATAGAATTATTAAAACAGGGGTGAAATTATGTACAAGGACACTTGGCGTAATTGTTAACAAAGTATTAAAACCTTGGATTACACACAGTCGATATCCTGGTGTAATTATTAAACAAAGTATTAAGACCTTGTTACAGTTTAAGTCCCCAATTAGTTGGAATATTTGACTTCGGGTATAAGGATAATTTGACGAGGATACTCGCACTTTATATTTATGACTGATGGACTGTTATGGACAAAAACCAGACGGACATATTGAATAATCCAGGACAAGGTACAATTAACCCATGGTAATAAACTAAAATCAACACGTCAAACATCATGATTACGGAAGTTTAAATAAGCATAATTCCTTTATTTTCATATTTAATTGCACTTCTAATTATCGCACTTTTATTTATTGTCATCGTATTTAATTGCACTTTTAATTATCATACTTTTTAATTATCGCAATTTTATTTTATCGCACTTTTATTTATCGCAATTTCATTATCATTATTTATTTTACGCTTTAAATTAAGTCTTTTATTTATTTAATATTTTACATTAGGTTTTAACTGCGACTAAAGTTTTAAAATCGACAAACCAGTCATTAAACGGTAAAAAACCCCCTTTTATAATAATAATAAATATTACTTATATATATATTTGTATTTTTATAATTTAATCTAATATAGCGTTAAGCTTTGTTAAAAGATTTTCCTGTGGAACGAACCGGACTTACTAAAAACTACACTACTGTACGATTAGGTACACCGCCTATAAGTGTTGTAGCAAGGTTTAGGTATATCCATTCTATAAATAAATAAATATCTTGTGCAAAATTGTATCGTATTTAATAGTATTTCGTTATAAAAATAATACTATTTCCTAGTACACCTCGCACACATCAAAGCCCAAAATGCTTTGTTCTCAATTTCTACTGGAAGATGACATGCTTTTCCGTAAACGAGTTTAAAAGGTGTGGTTCCAATTGGAGTTTTGTAGGCTGTTCTAAAAGCCCAGAGTGCATCCTCCAATTTCATGGACCATTCCTTCGGATTTGATCCTACGTTTTTCTCTAGAATACGTTTTAAAGCTCGGTTGGTATTTTCAACTTGTCCACTTGTTTGTGGATGATAAGCGGTTGAGATTTTATGAGTTACTCCATATCTTTTGAGAACTTTCTTAAGTTGATTGTTACAAAAATGAGTACCCCGATCACTTATTAAAGCTTTCGGTGTTCCGAACCTTGCAAAAAGACGTTTTAAAAAGTTGACTACAACTCGTGCATCGTTAGTTGTGAGAGCTTGTGCTTCCGCCCATTTAGATACATAATCAATGGCAACGAGAATGTAGAGATTATTATGAGATTTTGGAAATGGACCCATAAAGTCAATACCCTAAACGTCAAATACTTCATATACTTGAATGACATTTTGTGGCATTTCATCACGTTGACTTATTTTTCCGGCCCTTTGACAAGCATCACAGGATTTGCAAAGAAGGTGTGCGTCTTTGAAAATTGTAGGCCAATAGAATCCAGCATCGTAAACTTTTCTTGCTGTAAGTTGAGGCCCATAATGCCCTCCTGTTGGTCATGTGTGACAATGGTTTAAGATTTGACTGGCTTCATCCCCGAATACACATCGGCGTATTATTCCATCGGGATAACTTTTAAACAAATGTGGATCTTCCCAGAAATAGTGTTTTATATCACTAAAGAATTTCTTTCGTTTTTGATACGATAACCCTTTTTCAAAGAATTCACATACTAAGTAGTTTGCATAGTCTGCAAACCATGGAATTTCACTATAATCTATCTTCAATAGATATTCATCAGGAAAGTTGTCTTGTATGGCCGATTCATTGAGAACTTCTAATTCAGGATTTTCAAGACGAGAAAGATGATCAGCTGCGAGATTTTCTGCTCCCTTTTTATCTCGGATTTCAATATCGAATTCTTATAAGAGTAAGATCCAACGGATTTATCGTGGTTTGGCATCTTGTTTCGAAAATAGGTATCTAAGAGCAGAATGGTCGGTATAGACCACCGTTTTAGCTAGAACGATATATGAACGAAATTTGTGAAAAGCAAAGACAATAGCAAGGAGTTCTTTTTCAGTAGTTGTGTAATTCGTTTGTGCTCCTTGTAATGTCTTACTAGCGTAATAAATAGGTTAACATCGTTTTTCATCCTTTGTCCTAAAACGGCTCCCATTGCAAAATCACTTGCATCGCACATGAGTTCAAATGGTAGATTCCAATTCGGAGTTATCATGATCGGCACATTAGTGAGTTTTTCTTTAAGAATATTAAAAGATTTGATGCATTCATCTGAAAAGATGAATGGAGCATCCTTTTTTAGGAGTTTATTCATAGGAGTGGCAATTTTAGAAAAATCTTTTATGAAACATCGGTAAAAACCGGCATGCCCTAGAAAACTCCTAACTCCTCTAACATTGGTGGGATGTGGAAGTTTAGCAATTACATCTACTTTAGCTCTATCCACTTCAATTCCTTCCTTTGAAATTTTATGGCCAAGAACGATGCCTTCCTTAACCATGAAATGGCATTTCTCCCAATTAAGAACTAGATTTGATTGTTCGCATCTAATAAGCATTCGTTCAAGATTAACTAGACATGTTTCAAAAGTATCACCGAAGACTGAAAGTCATCCATGAAAACTTCCATGCATTCTTCTATCATGTCATGAAAAATCGCCATCATGCACCTTTGAAAGGTCGCAGGGCGTTGCAAAGTCCAAATGACATGTGTTTGTAAGCAAAAGTACCATAAGGGCACGTGAATGTGGTTTTCTCTTGATCTTCGGGTGCTATTGGAATTTGAAAATATCCGAAAAAACCATCAAGAAAACAATAGTAACTATTCCCGGCTAATCTTTCCAACATTTGATCAATGAAAGGTAAGGAAAAGTGATCTTTTCTGGTGGCGTCATTTAATTTTCTATAATCAATACAAACACGCCATCCTGTTACAGTCCTTGTAGGAATAAGCTCATTTTTTTCATTTGTGATGACAGTCATGCCATCCTTCTTAGGTACGCATTGAACTGGGCTTACCCATGGACTATCAGAGATTGGATAAATTAAACCTGCATCAAGCAGTTTAATAATTTCTTTCTTAACAACATCTTGCATATTAGGATTTAGTCTTCGTTGGCGTTGCACATACGTTTTATGATCTTCTTCCATAAGGATTTTATGTGTGCAATACGAAGGACTTATTCCTTTTATATCATGAATCTTCCATGCAATAGCTGGTTTATGAGCTTTTAACATAGAAATGAGTTGAGATTTTTCATTTTCGGTAAGAGAATACGATATTATTACAGGTAATTCAGATTCACCATGTAAATAAGCATATTTCAAATGGTTTGGAAGTGGCTTTAATTCTAATGTCGGTGGTTCTTCTATCGATGATTTGTATCGATATCTGTCTTCCTCTTTTATCATTTGAATTTCTTCTGTTGTTGGTTCATATCCATTAGCCATAAGTGTAGCTAACATTTCAGCTTCTTCAATTGGTTCAGTTCCTTCTCCTAAAGAACATTCTCATGTTCCTTTTAATTCTGGAAATTCTTCTAATAATTCTGCATGTAAATCTATAGTTTGAATATAATAACATGTATCATCTGCAGATTGCGGTTGTTGCATGGCTCTATCAACTGAAAAGGTAACACTCTTGTCCTCTATACTTAGGGTCAGTTTCTTACCGAACACGTCTATTATTGCTTTAGCCGTGTTTAAGATTGGTCTTCCTAATATTAGAGGAACTCGAGAATCTTCTTCCATGTCCAGAATAATAAAATCTACTGGAAATACTAAAGTACCAACTTTAACTAGCATGTTTTCCATTATCTCTCTAGGATATTTTACTGATCGATCGGCTAGTTGTATACTTATTCGTGTTGGTTTCAATTCTCCGAGGTCTAGTTTAGCGTATAGTGAATACAACATTAAAATTATACTAGCACCTAAATCTGCCAATGCTTCTATTGAACTAAGACTACCCAGAAAATATGGAATTGTGAAACTTCCTAGATCAGATAATTTTTCTGGTATCTTATTCAACAGCACTGCAGAACAATTAGCATTCATAGTAACAGCCGAGAGTTCTTCCATTTTCTTTCTATTTGTGATTAGATCTTTCAAAAATTTAGCATATCTAGGCATTCCTGAAATCACATCAATGAAAGGAAGGTTGACATTTATTTGTTTAAACATATCCAAGAATTTGGATTGCTCGGCTTCAAGTCTCTCTTTTCTCATTTTACTCGGATAAGGAAGTGGTGGTTGGTATGGTTTAACATAAGGTTTAGCCTTAAATGTGTTATCTTGATTAACCTTTTCAACTACCGGTTCTGTTTCCTTATCTTGCTCAGATTGTGGTTCTTATAGAGTAGGAATAGCGTCATCAGAAATTACAGGTATATCAGGTGGTTTAAGTGTAATACCACTTCTTGTGGTAATGACTTTAGCTGTTTCATTCCGGGGGTTAGCATTTGTATCACTAGGTAGACTTCCTGGTTTTCTTTTACCTATCAACCTTGCTAGGTTGCTCACTTCTTGTTCCAAATTTTGAATCGAAGCTTGTTGATTTCTAAATGCTTGAGCATTTTGTTCATTGGTTTGTTTCTGAGATGTGAAAAATTGAGTTTGAGATTCAACTAGCTTCGACATCATATCTTCAAAATTTGGCTTTTTATCATCGGTTTGTGGTGGTTTGTTTTGAAAAATAGGTCTTTGCTGATTGTAAGTATTATTGGATACTTGTTGATTGCTAGGACCTTGTTGGTTGTTGTATGGAACATTTCGATTATAATTCTGGTTTTGATTGTAAATTGGTCTTGGCGGTTGATAATTATTCTGATAATTATTTCCAGGCCTTTGGTTCTTGTATGAAACATTCTCTCTTTGTTCCATTGTTTGTTCAATACTGAGACAATCTTTTGTCAAATGTGGTCCTCCACACTGCTCACAACTAATTCGTATTGAGTGAATATTTTTAGTCATCTTTTCTATTCGTCTCTCGACAGCATCTATCTTTGCGGAAATGGAATCAAAGTCATGGCTAGAATCGGCTCTAGCCGCTTTAGATGATCTAACGATATCTTTTTCTTGATGCCACTCATGTGAGTGGGAAGCAGTGTTATCAATAATTTTGTAAGCTTCAGTTGCGGTTTTCTTCATAATGGAACCACCAACTGCTATATCGATGTCTTTTCATGTAGTGATGTCGCATCCTTGGTAGAATATTTGTACTATTTGATAAGTGTCTAAACTATGTTGCGGACATCCTCTCAATAACTTTCCAAATCTTGTTCACGCTTCATATAGAGTTTCGTTTGGCTTTTGTGTAAACGTAATAATTTCTCCTTGAAGTCTTACGGTTTTAGATGCCGGAAAGAATTGTTTAAGAAAATTTTCAACTAAAACATCCCATGTATCAATCGCCCCTTCAGGTAACGATTCTAACCAATCTTTGGCTTCTCCTTTTAAAGTCCAGGGAAATAACATAAGATATATCTGTTCATCCTCCACCTCTCGGATTTTAATTAAAGTACAAATCCTATTAAAGGTACGAAGATGTTCGTTTGGATCTTCCTTCGGCGCACCACTAAATTGGCATTGATTTGTTACCATGTGTAGGATTTGTCCTTTTATTTCATAATCTGGCGCATTAATCTCTGGTTGAGTAATTGCGTGACCTTGGCCAGTGCATTTAGCTCTCATTCGGTCTTCCATAATTAGAGGTTCCAGATTTTCCATGATTGAATTTGTTGAATCCGAATCACTAGAGGATTCTGATTTAATGGGTCGTTCCTCGACAATCTCCATTTGAAGGATTGGTGGTTCCGGAGGAAAGATTAGTGGTTCGGGATCTCTGAATTGTCCCTGAATATCCTCCGGATTCTTAATTGTGAGGTCTAGTTCAAAAAATGGATTATCGGAAATTTGAATTGGAGTACTTGGTCGACTTGATGACGATTCTAAAGAAAAATCAACGGCGAAAATATTGGCTAGATATCTTGATCGAGTTACAGGTGGTGAACGTATAAAAGGTGGTGAATGTTTTGCTCGGTGCAATAACTGAATATCCTATTAGTTATAAAAGATAAAAATTATATAAGTTATCAAATTAATAGACTTTTCTGCTTTTACCCACGTTTCGAATAGCCAATAGATGCAGCAGGTAGCCAGGACCCTTTAAATCGGAAGCCCACAACTTGCCACTAACAAATCCAACTATTACTACGAACCAGAAAATTTTGGATGTCTATCAATTTAACCGCTTAAAATAATTTTTCGTTGAAATTTAAAGAAATATTAGAGAAGAAATAGAAAAATCTATGTCCTAAAAACTAGAGCGTTGAGAAATAAGAAAGAAAAAGAGCGCGTCGAAAAAAAAAGTAGAAAAATAAAAGGTCAAAAAATAATAAAAAGAACGTAGCGCGTCGAAACTTAAAAGTCTAAAAACTAAGAATTAAAGTTGCGTCTAAAAGTATTAAAGCTTAAAAGGAATTCTATATCCAAAACGGCAATTACTTAAAAAGGTACTAAAATTTATAAAACGGCGTCGCAAAATTCTAAAGCACTTAAATCTTAGCCTAAAGAAAAAGCACTTAAGGGATTTTACGGCAAATCCTAAAAATCTAGAAATAAAAATAACTACGGCAAAAACTATATCTTAAAACTAATTACGAGCGAAAAAAAAATATACAACTTACGAATTAAACTTATAAAAAGATACGGAAAAATAAAACTAAAGTTATAAAAATACAATTTTTTTATAAAAATATTATTTTTATATTATTTATTTTATAAAAGTAATGAGTTTATATATTTAATAAAACTAAATAAAATTAAAATACAAATTAAATAACAACTAAACTAAATTAATTTAATAACTAACCCTAATTAGGGTTTTAATAATAATAATAATAATTAATACTCTGTAATTATTGCTGTACCAAGTTCAGACCAGCGTGTCAGGGCTGCTCATGCGGTCGCATGAGTTTTGGTCTACAGATCCATGCGGTCGCATGAATTACAAAATCGGGCCAGATTATTTGGGCTGCTACAGTGTAGCCCGTTTACACTTTTACTTTTTTTTTTTATGTTTTAAATTTTCTGTTTTAATATTTATATAAAATATTTATATAATTTAAATAAAAACTTATATTTTAACAAACTAAAAATAGAAATAGAAATATTTTATAATTTATATATTTTGAACAATTCTTAAAAATATATATATATATTGTTTTTCTTTTTATATCTTTGTATTTTTTTTTTTTACAAAAATAAAACGTATTTTTACAAAAGTAAATTAAAAATATATATATATTTTTTTATATATAGCGTTTCGCTTCCGGCGTTTAAGCAGATCCCCGGCAGCGGCGCCAAAAACTTGATGTGTTGCGAGGTGTAGTACGAAATACTTATTATTTTTACTGCGAAATACTACAAAATATGATACAAATTACACAAGTTTTTTTTATTTATATAGATGGGATATACCTAAACCTTGCTACAACACTTATAGGCAGTGTACCTAATCATAGAGTAGTGTAGTTTTTAGTAAGTCCGGTTCATTCCACAGGGAGCTGGCTAAGTTTAACACTATATTTTTAAAACTATGACAGTAAATAAAGGTACGATGAAATAAAAAATATTATGCTTATTTAAACTTCCGTAATCATGCTGTTTGACGTTTTGATTTTAATTAATCGTTATCCGGGTTAATTGTCCTTTGTCCTGGTTTATTTGATACCTATCTGGTTTTTGTCCATAATAGTCCATCGGTCATAATTATAAAATGCTCGTCAAATTAACCTTATTCCCGAAGTCAAATATTCCAACTAATTAGGGATTCGAACTGTAACAAGGTTTTAATACTTTGTTAATAATTACACCAGGTTATCGACTGCGTGTAATCCAAGGTTTTAAAACTTTGTTAACAATTACACCAATTATCCTTGTATGTAATCCACCCCTGTTATTATGAGATATGAATATTAATTTACCCACTTGATCAGAATGAATAATCATTTTTATGAGATATGTCGTATAAACGTCACTAAATAGAACATACATAATCATTTTAATAATTATTAGATTAACTAATTTGAAGATAGGTTCGACAGATTCTAATGAGTTATCATTCGATTAGACAATACCCCCTATCTATTAATAATCAATAGTCCAATGTCCACAAGTGTCGGTCTTTTGTCCAAACCCAAATTATGGTACAAAATCCAATAACCCAATCTTAATTTTTAGTCCAACATCACGATTACTTCGGCTCAAATAAGCATAATAATAACTTAATTACAAGACATTAATTTAAAAAGGAAGAACATAGCTTACAGTGATTATTTATCGCGTAGCGTTACCCGAACAGAGTTTCGACTTACAAACTTACAACATTCGCTACCATAACCTTATTATTATTAATTTAAATTAAAATTATAATTAAAATATAAATATAAATATAAATTGAGAGATAAGAGAAAGAAAATAGAAAAAGATGTATTTAAACTCGCAGAAAACTGGCGAATTTATAGGATGTGCCTGCTGCAGTAACTCATGCGGTCGCATGAGATTTTAGTGCAAATCTGATGCACTCGCATGGGCTCATGCACTCGCATGAGTTTTATGCCTATTTCCCATGCGATCGCATGGCCGTCAGATCCAGCTCACATATTTTTTGTTTGCTAGTTTGTCGACGTTATTTAATATAATATATAATATATAAATAATTTATATAATTATTTAAATATTATATTATATTCTTGTGCATAGTTGAATTGTAATTTTAGCTCCGTTGCGTCGCGCGTTGATAGTTGGCTCAGGTCCCGGTTCCGGTTTTTCGAACGTCCTTTCGTATAATTTAATACTTGTACTTTGCGTTTTGCGGCTCGTACTCTTGTAATTTTGAGACGTTTCTCATCAATAAATTGAACCACTTAAATTATATCTTGTACATTTGAGCTTTTTGGTCATTTGCGTCTTCAAATCGTCGTTTTCTTCTTTTGTCTTCGCACTTATTTATTTAAACTAATGTTACATAAAAATAGAACAATTGCAACTAAAAGCTTTACATATTGGAAGGATATTGTGCCTAAATATATGTTCATTTGGAGCACTATCAATTGAGTATGACTAAGATTCATCTTTTGAAGTTTGAATCTTAGGTTATGTGTTGATTTGACTCATCAGTTTGGCGGAGATGCAAATAATGTTGTTGGGTCACCCGATTCACCATCTTCTTCAGGTGAGTTCCTACAAATTTATTCATGGACTGATCTTTGTAGAGACCCTCACTGTATTGGTTGATGTTATACTATATATGAAACATTTTTGTTCTGCCAAGATATCGATGTCTTTTATACTCTTTATTGTTATCCTAAAACATGTTTGATATCATGCTAATACTTGGTTGTTATTTAGTTATGTATGATGTTTAGGAACTAACATCTATAACATGCTTTCTATTAAAATTGCTCACTTAATAGTTAGATTTTTGTTCCTAAATTGTAATTTTTATATATTTTGATTTTACTTTAGTCACCAACGGTTGGGAGCTAACATGTGTGTTACTTTGTGTGTAGTTGCTTGGGCTTGCATATAATTTTTCTAAATAGACTCATTTTAGATAAGCTCAATTTTCTGAAATGGTACCGATAGTTAAGATAAACGCAATTTCAACCCATCTTATACTTACACAAGGTTAAGGTACTATGATTTCCGGCTTGGTATTCACATAAATGTGTGAATTGATAATGTTTATTTTTTGTGATGTCTTAAATATCGAGTACGCATTAGCTTAGGATTTTTGGGATGATATGTATTCACATTATTATGCTTATGTTAGTGATTAACATGTCTTCACATTATACTTGACTTTTTTTGTAGCCAATCGTTAGACAATCTCTGTTTTTTTGAATTATTTTCTCTTTTCGTTATGGTAATGCAATGCAAGAGGTCGGAAATCAGGTTGTTTCTGATGATGAAAAGAGCTTTTTTTATCTGAATCAATTTGAAAACCCGAGATTTCAAAGTCGGAAATGTTAGAAGGTCGGTATTTTATGGTCAGATACCTAAGGTCGGTATATCTTTGAAAGCTCAGGCGGAGAGATTAAACGGACTCTTCGAGGGCTACTTAAGCCACTTTAGTGCAAACCAGAAGAACTGGAGCTGTTGGATGTTGCTGAGTGCTGCTATAACTTAACAACCAAAAAGCTTGTGCATTTCATGTAGAAGTATATTTCATAAAGAGTATTTTTAATTTTTTTATATTTACATATGTTTCTCCATTTATTAAACTACCGTCTAACGAATTGGCTAATAGCCGTTCCAAGTTATGCACCTTATAATTTGTAAAGCATCATGTCACTTTTATTTTTATAATATGTAAAGTCTTTTGATTGTCCATTTTGACCCTTTGACACGTTTGACCTAATTTTTTGTTAAATTGGAAAACTATCACACATGACACGACCACTAACAATATGTTGTAGAAAACTGCAACAATATTTCTATTACAGTTTAACCTACATATCATGTACTAAATGTTATTTTGTGTAAATAAAAATACTTAAACTGTTCACCCACAATAATACTTTTGATATTGTCTTTGACATATCATTAATTGATATAACATTTTACGACTCAAGTTTGTTTGTTGAAGAGTCCCCGTGCAACATACGGGCTCATAAATCCAGTAAATACTATAAAAAGGTACTTTTTACACATGCGTCGTCTAAAATTTAAATAATGGTTACATAATTGTTAGTACAACATCACAGTTAACGGGATTTAACTTATATATATCCTCGGGATTTAACTTATATATATCCTCTTCTTGTGACCTTTCTAGAATCTCCTTTACCTACATCATTTTAATTTTAATAAAAATAATTTCTAAATACTTACTATTAATTTATTATAACAAAAAACATGATACCTACTTCCTTAGTTTATTGTATTCCCTCCCTGTCTTTTCTTGTATTTCCTATTCTGTCTTATCTTGTCAACCCGAATATGGTTATTCAACTAGCGGATTGCTCTGTTAAATTCCCTCGTGGAATCATAGAGAACATGCTAGCTAAGGTCGGTACCCTAGTTTTCTCAGTCAACTTTGTAATCTTGGACACTGAAGAGGACACACAAGTGCCTCTCATTTTGGGTAGACCCTTCCCGAACACGGGTAGAGCAATCATAGACGTGTACGAGCGAAAGTTGACCCCTTAACATAGAGGATGCAAGTATTACTTTCTCTGTTGTCCATACCTTGCAATATCCTGAGTCCACTAATGATAAATGTTTATATGCAAACCGTAGACACACGTGTAGTTGTTGCAGGAATTTTCAGGATTGTAGGGTTAGCGTGAATGCACTTTAGCTGAAGGAGATGAAGAGAATATGGTAGAGGAGGTGGACATGTTGACCACCTTAATGGCTAACGGCTAGTCATGAGCAAATAAACCGAAATCCCGCAATGAACCGATACCGGTACCAAAAACTGTACCGAAAGGGATTCGGTTTAGCCTATAAATAGAAGTGTAATCAAGAGTTGGAATACATAACCAACCTTCAAATTATTTCTATTTTACACTTTCATTATTTATTCTAAATTACTTAGCAACAAAGTCTTGCTATTCTAGTCTTTATCAACAAAGTCTTGCTACCTTAATCTTTCAAGAGTAGATTTCTATTCTATTCTTGAACATTTACAATATGCACACAAATATATATCAGAGCAGCATGTACACACTATTTGGTCTACTTGAACAACTCAAGTAATAAGATCGGGATTCTCAAACCCCAAAATATCAGCAATCTAGCACTCAAGATATAAATATAAAATCAAATATCAAAATATACTTTATGATAACAACTATTTATTGTTGATTTTATAATGGAATTGGCACAATAATGGTATTCATGCAAATGACTTTTTTTCATATAGCATTCAAGATACAGATTAATGGATTTAGTAGCTTATAAGTATTATTTGGTCTACTTGAACAACTCAGATTTCCCTTGAATCATGTGCAAAGGTTTAACGACGATCGCTGAAATGTCCCGTTCTTATTGATTAAAAACGTTCCATATTAATTGATTTCGTTGCGAGGTTTTGACCTCTATATGAGACGTTTTTCAAAGACTGCATTCATTTTTAAACAAACCATAACCTTTATTTCATCAATAAAGGTTTAAAAAGCTTTACGTAGATTATCAAATAATGATAATCTAAAATATCTTGTTTACACACGACCATTACATAATGGTTTACGATACAAATATGTTACAACAAAATAAGTTTCTTGAATGCAGTTTTTACACAATATCATACAAGCATGGACTCCAAATCTTGTCCTTATTTAAGTATGCGACAGCGGAAGCTCTTAATAATCACCTGAGAATAAACATGCTTAAAACGTCAACAAAAATGTTGGTGAGTTATAGGTTTAACCTATATATATCAAATCGTAACAATAGACCACAAGATTTCATATTTCAATACACATCCCATACATAGAGATAAAAATCATTCATATGGTGAACACCTGGTAACCGACAATAACAAGATGCATATATAAGAATATCCCCATCATTCCGGGACACCCTTCGGATATGATATAAATTTCGAAGTACTAAAGCATCCGGTACTTTGGATGGGGTTTGTTAGGCCCAATAGATCTATCTTTAGGATTCGCGTCAATTAGGGTGTCTGTTCCCTAATTCTTAGATTACCAGACTTAATAAAAAGGGGCATATTCGATTTCGATAATTCAACCATAGAATGTAGTTTCACGTACTTGTGTCTATTTTGTAAATCATTTATAAAACCTGCATGTATTCTCATCCCAAAAATATTAGATTTTAAAAGTGGGACTATAACTCACTTTCACAGATTTTTACTTCGTCGGGAAGTAAGACTTGGCCACTGGTTGATTCACGAACCTATAACAATATATACATATATATCAAAGTATGTTCAAAATATATTTACAACACTTTTAATATATTTTGATGTTTTAAGTTTATTAAGTCAGCTGTCCTCGTTAGTAACCTACAACTAGTTGTCCACAGTTAGATGTACAGAAATAAATCGATAAATATTATCTTGAATCAATCCACGACCCAGTGTATACGTATCTCAGTATTGATCACAACTCAAACTATATATATTTTGGAATCAACCTCAACCCTGTATAGCTAACTCCAACATTCACATATAGAGTGTCTATGGTTGTTCCGAAATATATATAGATGTGTCGACATGATAGGTCGAAACATTGTATACGTGTCTATGGTATCTCAAGATTACATAATATATAATACAAGTTGATTAAGTTATGGTTGGAATAGATTTGTTATCAATTTTCACGTAGCTAAAATGAGAAAAATTATCCAATCTTGTTTTACCCATAACTTCTTCATTTTAAATCCGTTTTGAGTGAATCAAATTGCTATGGTTTCATATTGAACTCTATTTTATGAATCTAAACAAAAAAAGTATAGGTTTCTAGTCGAAAAAATAAGTTACAAGTCGTTTTTGTAAAGGTAGTCATTTCAGTCGAAAGAACGACGTCTAGATGACCATTTTAGAAAACATACTTCCACTTTGAGTTTAACCATAATTTTTGGATATAGTTTCATGTTCATAATAAAAATCATTTTCTCAGAATAACAACTTTTAAATCAAAGTTTATCATAGTTTTTAATTAACTTACCCAAAACAGCCCGCGGTGTTACTACGACGGCGTAAATCCGGTTTTACGGTGTTTTTCGTGTTTCCAGGTTTTAAATCATTAAGTTAGCATATCATATAGATATAGAACATGTGTTTAGTTGATTTTAAAAGTCAAGTTAGAAGGATTAACTTTTGTTTGCGAACAAGTTTAGAATTAACTAAACTATGTTCTAGTGATTACAAGTTTAAACCTTCGAATAAGATAGCTTTATATGTATGAATCGAATGATGTTATGAACATCATTACTACCTTAATTTCCTTGGATAAACCTACTGGAAAAGAGAAAAATGGATCTAGCTTCAATGGATCCTTGGATGGCTCGAAGTTCTTGAAGCAGAATCATGACACGAAAACAAGTTCAAGTAAGATCATCACTTGAAATAAGATTGTTATAGTTATAGAAATTGAACCAAAGTTTGAATATGATTATTACCTTGTATTAGAATGATAACCTACTGTAAGAAACAAAGATTTCTTGAGGTTGGATGATCACCTTACAAGATTGGAAGTGAGCTAGCAAACTTGAAAGTATTCTTGATTTTATGAAACTAGAACTTTTGGAATTTATGAAGAACACTTAGAACTTGAAGATAGAACTTGAGAGAGATCAATTAGATGAAGAAAATTGAAGAATGAAAGTGTTTGTAGGTGTTTTTGGTCGTTGGTGTATGGATTAGATATAAAGGATATGTAATTTTGTTTTCATGTAAATAAGTCATGAATGATTACTCATATTTTTGTAATTTTATGAGATATTTCATGCTAGTTGCCAAATGATGGTTCCCACATGTGTTAGGTGACTCACATGGGCTGCTAAGAGCTGATCATTGGAGTGTATATACCAATAGTACATACATCTAAAAGCTGTGTATTGTACGAGTACGAATACGGGTGCATACGAGTAGAATTGTTGATGAAACTGAACGAGGATGTAATTGTAAGCATTTTTGTTAAGTAGAAGTATTTTGATAAGTGTATTTAAGTCTTTCAAAAGTGTATAAATACATATTAAAACACTACATGTATATACATTTTAACTGAGTCGTTAAGTCATCGTTAGTCGTTACATGTAAGTGTTGTTTTGAAACCTTTAGGTTAACGATCTTGTTAAATGTTGTTAACCCAATGTTTATAATATCAAATGAGATTTTAAATTATTATATTATCATGATATTATCATGTATGAATATCTCTTAATATGATATATATACATTAAATGTCTTTACAACGATAATCGTTACATATATGTCTCGTTTAAAAATCATTTAGTAGTCTTGTTTTTACATATGTAGTTCATTGTTAATACACTTTATGATATGTTTTCTTATCATAGTATCATGTTAACTATATATATATATCCATATATATGTCATCATATAGTTTTTACAAGTTTTAACGTTCGTGAATCACCGATCAACTTGGGTGGTCAATTGTCTATATGAAACATATTTCAATTAATCAAGTCTTAACAAGTTTGATTGCTTAACATGTTGGAAACATTTAATCATGTAAATATCAATCTCAATTAATATATATAAACATGGAAAAGTTCGGGTCACTACAGTACCTACCCGTTAAATAAATTTCGTCCCGAAATTTTAAGCTGTTGAAGGTGTTGACGAATCTTCTGGAAATAGATGCGGGTATTTCTTCTTCATCTGATCTTCACGCTCCCAGGTGAACTCGGGTCCTCTACGAGCATTCCATCGAACCTTAACAATTGGTATCTTGTTTTGCTTAAGTCTTTTAACCTCACGATCCATTATTTCGACGGGTTCTTCGATGAATTGAAGTTTTTCGTTGATTTGGATTTCATCTAACGGAATAGTGAGATCTTCTTTAGCAAAACATTTCTTTAAATTCGAGACGTGGAAAGTGTTATGTACAGCCGCGAGTTGTTGAGGTAACTCTAGTCGGTAAGCTACTGGTCCGACACGATCAATAATCTTGAATGGTCCAATATACCTTGGATTTAATTTCCCTCGTTTACCAAATCGAACAACGCCTTTCCAAGGTGCAACTTTAAGCATGACCATCTCTCCAATTTCAAATTCTATATCTTTTCTTTTAATGTCAGCGTAGCTCTTTTGTCGACTTTGGGCGGTTTTCAACCGTTGTTGAATTTGGATGATCTTCTCGGTAGTTTCTTGTATAATCTCCGGACCCGTAATCTGTCTATCCCCCACTTCACTCCAACAAATCGGAGACCTGCACTTTCTACCATAAAGTGCTTCAAACGGCGCCATCTCAATGCTTGAATGGTAGCTGTTGTTGTAGGAAAATTCTGCTAACGGTAGATGTCGATCCCAACTGTTTCCGAAATCAATAACACATGCTCGTAGCATGTCTTCAAGCGTTTGTATCGTCCTTTCGCTCTGCCCATCAGTTTGTGGATGATAGGCAGTACTCATGTCTAGACGAGTTCCTAATGCTTGCTGTAATGTCTGCCAGAATCTTGAAATAAATCTGCCATCCCTATCAGAGATAATAGAGATTGGTATTCCATGTCTGGAGACGACTTCCTTCAAATACAGTCGTGCTAACTTCTCCATCTTGTCATCTTCTCTTATTGGTAGGAAGTGTGCTGATTTGGTGAGACGATCAACTATTACCCAAATAGTATCAAAACCACTTGCAGTCCTTGGCAATTTAGTGATGAAATCCATGGTAATGTTTTCCCATTTCCATTCCGGGATTTCGGGTTGTTGAAGTAGACCTGATGGTTTCTGATGCTCAGCTTTGACCTTAGAACACGTCAAACATTCTCCTACGTATTTAGCAACATCGGCTTTCATACCCGGCCACCAAAAATGTTTCTTGAGATCCTTGTACATCTTCCCTGTTCCAGGATGTATTGAGTATCTGGTTTTATGAGCTTCTCTAAGTACCATTTCTCTCATATCTCCAAATTTTGGTACCCAAATCCTTTCAGCCCTATACCGGGTTCCGTCTTCCCGAATATTAAGATGCTTCTCCGATCCTTTGGGTATTTCATCCTTTAAATTTCCCTCTTTTAAAACTCCTTGTTGCGCCTCCTTTATTTGAGTAGTAATGTTATTATGAATCATTATATTCATAGATTTTACTCGAATGGGTTCTCTGTCCTTCCTGCTCAAGGCATCAGCTACCACATTTGCCTTCCCCGGGTGGTAACGAATCTCAAAGTCGTAATCATTCAATAATTCAATCCACCTACGCTGCCTCATATTCAGTTGTTTCTGATTAAATATGTGTTGAAGACTTTTGTGGTCGGTATATATAATACTTTTGACCCCATATAAGTAGTGCCTCCAAGTCTTTAATGCAAAAACAACCGCGCCTAATTCCAAATCATGCGTCGTATAATTTTGTTCGTGAATCTTCAATTGTCTAGACGCATAAGCAATCACCTTCGTTCGTTGCATTAATACACAACCGAGACCTTGCTTTGATGCATCACAATAAATCACAAAATCATCATTCCCTTCAGGCAATGACAATATAGGTGCCGTAGTTAGCTTTTTCTTCAATAACTGAAACGCTTTCTCTTGTTCATCATTCCATTCAAATTTCTTCCCTTTATGCGTTAATGCAGTCAAGGGTTTTGCTATTCTGGAAAAGTCTTGGATGAACCTTCTGTAGTAACCAGCTAGTCCTAAAAACTGGCGTATGTGTTTCGGAGTTTTCGGGGTTTCCCACTTTTCAACAGTTTCTATCTTTGCCGGATCCACCTTAATACCTTCTTTGTTCACTATGTGACCGAGGAATTTAACTTCTTCCAACCAAAATGCACACTTTGAAAACTTAGCGTACAATTCTTCCTTCCTCAATACTTCTAACACCTTTCTCAAATGTTCACCGTGTTCTTGGTCATTCTTTGAGTAAATAAGTATGTCATCAATGAAAACAATGACAAACTTGTCAAGGTATGGTCCACACACTCGGTTCATAAGGTCCATGAACACAGCTGGTGCATTAGTTAAACCAAACGGCATGACCATAAACTCGTAATGACCGTAACGTGTTCTGAAAGCAGTCTTTGGAATATCATCTTCTTTCACCCGCATTTGATGATACCCGGAACGTAAGTCAATCTTTGAATAAACAGACGAGCCTTGTAGTTGATCAAATAAGTCGTCGATTCTTGGTAGTGGGTAGCGATTCTTGATGGTAAGTTTGTTCAACTCTCGGTAGTCGATACACAACCTGAATGTACCATCTTTCTTCTTGACAAACAAAACAGGAGCTCCCCACGGTGATGTGCTTGGTCGAATGAAACCACGCTCTAAAAGTTCTTGTAATTGGCTTTGCAGTTCTTTCATTTCGCTGGGTGCGAGTCTGTAAGGAGCACGAGCTATTGGTGCAGCTCCTGGTACAAGATCTATTTGAAATTCAACGGATCGATGTGGGGGTAATCCCGGTAATTCTTTCGGAAATACATCGGGAAATTCTTTTGCAATGGGAACATCATTGATGCTCTTTTCTTCAGTTTGTACTTTCTCGACGTGTGCTAGAACAGCATAGCAACCTTTTCTTATTAGTTTTTGTGCCTTCAAATTACTAATAAGATGAAGCTTCGTGTTGCCCTTTTCTCCGTACACCATTAAGGGTTTTCCTTTTTCTCGTATAATGCGAATTGCATTTTTGTAACAAACGATCTCCGCTTTCACTTCTTTCAACCAGTCCATACCGATTATCACATCAAAACTCCCTAACTCTACTGGTATCAAATCAATCTTAAATGTTTCGCTAACCAGTTTAATTTCTCGATTCCGACATATATTATCTGCTGAAATTAATTTACCATTTGCTAATTCGAGTAAAAATTTACTATCCAAAGGCGTCAATGGACAACTTAATTTAGCACAAAAATCTCTACTCATATAGCTTCTATCAGCACCCGAATCAAATAAAACGTAAGCAGATTTATTGTCAATAAGAAACGTACCCGTAACAAGCTCCGGGTCTTCCTGTGCCTCTGCCGCATTAATATTGAAAACTCTTCCGCGGCCTTGTCCATTCGTGTTCTCCTGGTTCGGGCAATTTCTAATAATGTGGCCCGGTTTTCCACATTTATAACAAACTACATTGGCATAACTTGCTCCGACACTACTTGCTCCGCCATTACTCGTTCCGACACCATTTGTTCCTTTCGTTCTATTAACCCCTGGTCCGTAAACCTCACACTTGGCCGCGCTATGACCATTTCTTTTACACTTGTTGCAAAATTTGGTGCAGAACCCCGAGTGATACTTTTCACACCTTTGGCATAGCTGCTTCTGATTGTTGTTGTTGTTGCGGTTATTATTGTTGTTGGGATGATTGTTGTAGTTGTTGTTGCTGCTGTTGTTGTTGTTGTTGTTGGGCCGTTTGTTGTAGTTGCGATTGATGTTGCGATTGTTGGGATAATTGTTGCGATTATTGTTGTAATTGTTGTTGTTGTTGTATTGGTGATTCTTATCACCGTTATCCTCCCACTTTCTTTTGACTTGCTTCACATTGGCCTCTTCAGCAGTCTGTTCTTTAATTCTTTCTTCAATCTGGTTCACTAGTTTGTGAGCCATTCTACATGCCTGTTGTATAGAGGCGGGCTCGTGTGAACTTATATCTTCTTGGATTCTTTCCGGTAATCCTTTCACAAATGCGTCGATCTTCTCTTCCTCATCTTCGAATGCTCCCGGACACAATAGGCATAATTCTGTGAATCGTCTTTCGTACGTGGTAATATCAAATCCTTGGGTTCGTAACCCTCTAAGTTCTGTCTTGAGCTTATTGACCTCGGTTCTGGGACGGTACTTCTCGTTCATCAAGTGCTTGAATGCTGACCACGGTAGTGCGTACGCATCGTCTTGTCCCACTTGCTCTAGATAGGTATTCCACCATGTTAACGCAGAACCTGTGAAGGTATGCGTAGCGTACTTTACTTTGTCCTCTTGAGTACACTTACTTATGGCAAACACCGATTCGACCTTCTCGGTCCACCGTTTCAATCCGATCGGTCCTTCGGTTCCATCAAATTCCAAAGGTTTGCAGGCAGTGAATTCTTTGTAGGTGCATCCTACACGATTTCCTGTACTGCTAGATCCAAGGTTATTGTTGGTATGTAGCGCAGCCTGTACTGCGGCTATGTTTGAAGCTAGAAAAGTACGGAATTCCTCTTCATTCATATTCACGGTGTGTCGAGTAGTCGGTGCCATTTCCTTCAAAATAGTCAAATGGAACAAGTTAATCATACAGAATATTAAGAGTAGTTAATAGTATTTTGTAGCATAATATGAACTCATTTATAAAAGCTATTTCTTCATATTAGCGTTTTATAAGTTTAAATTCGGGTAGTTCCTACCCGTTAAGTTCATACTTAGTAGCTAATATACAATTCAACTACTACAATTCTATATGAAAAACTGATTATAATAATATTTCGCGTTCAAACTTTTATACAATATTTTACAAACTTACAATACCGCTTATTTTACATAAAGCATGAAATATAGCACACAATAACTTTGATACAAGATAGTTGTGAAGATAATTCTAGCTAGTACACAAGTCGTTCAGCAAAGGCAATAAAGACACGTAATTCATACGTCCAGAAACAAGTCATGCATTCTGGTTTTACTAGGACTACTTCCCATCCTTGGTCTTGTGCAACATAACCGTTATGGCCGTTGATAAGACAGCGTGTTGTAACGTCGTCAAAGGGACGAGGGTTACGTAATGTCCAACAGTCCCGTAATAATCTAAAAACCTCATTTCTTACCCCAATTACCGACTCCGTCACTTGTGGAAACGTTTTGTTTAATAGTTGTAGCCCGATGTTCTTGTTCTCACTTTGGTGAGAAGCGAACATTACTAATCCGTAAGCATAACATGCTTCTTTATGTTGCATGTTAGCCGCTTTTTCTAAATCACGAAGTCCAATATTCGGATATATTGAGTCAAAATAATTTCTTAACCCGTTGCGTAAAATAGCATTTGGGTTCCCCGCAATATATGCGTCAAAGTAAACACATCGTAACTTATGGGTTTCCCAATGTGATATCCCCCATCTTTCAAACGAAAGTCTCTTATAAATCAAGACATTCTTGGAACGTTCTTCGAATGTCTTACAAACTGATCTCCCCTTAAATAGTTGTGCCGAGGAATTCTGGCCGACTCTAGACAAGATTTCATCAATCATGTCTCCGGGTAGGTCTCTTAAAATATTGGGTTGTCTATCCATTTTGTGTTTTTAAACTGTAAAATAGACAAGAGTTAGATTCATAAAAAAATACTTATTAATACAAGCAATTTTTACATATATCATAAAGTATAAGAACACTATATTACATATATTACACCACACGAATACAACTATCTTATTCCGACTCGCTCGTTTCTTCTTCTTCGATTTTGGTTCGTTTTGCCAAGTTTCTAGGGATATATGATGTTGCCCTAATACGAGCCGTCGTTGTCCACATTGGTTTAGAAAAACCTGGTGGTTTAGAGGTTCCCGGGTCATTGTTACAACTTAAGGACTTCGGGCGTTGACGATACATATAAAGTTCATCGGGGTTGGAATTAGATTTCTCTATTTTTATGCCCTTTCCCTTATTATTTTCTTTTGCCTTTTTAAATTCAGTTGGGGTAATTTCTATAATATCATCGGAATTCTCGTCGGAATCCGATTCATCGGAGAATTTGTAATCCTCCCAATATTTTGCTTCCTTGGCGGAAACACCATTGACCATAATTAACCTTGGTCGGTTGGTTGAGGATTTTCTTTTACTTAACCGTTTTATTATTTCCCCCACCGGTTCTATTTCTTCATCCGGTTCCGATTCTTCTTCCGGTTCCGACTCTTCTTCCGGTTCCTCTTCGGGAACTTGTGAATCAGTCCACGAATCATTCCAATTTACATTTGACTCTTCATTATTATTAGGTGAGTCAATGGGACTTGTTCTAGAGGTAGACATCTATCACATAATATCAAACGCGTTAAGAGATTAATATATCACATAATATTCACATGTTAAAAATATATAGTTTCCAACAAAATTTGTTAAGCAATCATTTTTCAAGTAAACACGGTCGAAGTCCAGACTCACTAATGCATCCTAACAAACTCGATAAGACACACTAATGCAAAATTCTGGTTCTCTAAGACCAACGCTCTGATACCAACTGAAATGTCCCGTTCTTATTGATTAAAAACGTTCCATATTAATTGATTTCGTTGCGAGGTTTTGACCTCTATATGAGACATTTTTCAAAGACTGCATTCATTTTTAAACAAACCATAACCTTTATTTCATCAATAAAGGTTTAAAAAGCTTTACGTAGATTATCAAATAATGATAATCTAAAATATCCTGTTTACACACGACCATTACATAATGGTTTACGATACAAATATGTTACAACAAAATAAGTTTCTTGAATGCAGTTTTTACACAATATCATACAAGCATGGACTCCAAATCTTGTCCTTATTTAAGTATGCGACAGCGGAAGCTCTTAATAATCACCTGAGAATAAACATGCTTAAAACGTCAACAAAAATGTTGGTGAGTTATAGGTTTAACCTATATATATCAAATCGTAACAATAGACCACAAGATTTCATATTTCAATACACATCCCATACATAGAGATAAAAATCATTCATATGGTGAACACCTGGTAACCGACAATAACAAGATGCATATATAAGAATATCCCCATCATTCCGGGACACCCTTCGGATATGATATAAATTTCGAAGTACTAAAGCATCCGGTACTTTGGATGGGGTTTGTTAGGCCCAATAGATCTATCTTTAGGATTCGCGTCAATTAGGGTGTCTGTTCCCTAATTCTTAGATTACCAGACTTAATAAAAAGGGGCATATTCGATTTCGATAATTCAACCATAGAATGTAGTTTCACGTACTTGTGTCTATTTTGTAAATCATTTATAAAACCTGCATGTATTCTCATCCCAAAAATATTAGATTTTAAAAGTGGGACTATAACTCACTTTCACAGATTTTTACTTCGTCGGGAAGTAAGACTTGGCCACTGGTTGATTCACGAACCTATAACAATATATACATATATATCAAAGTATGTTCAAAATATATTTACAACACTTTTAATATATTTTGATGTTTTAAGTTTATTAAGTCAGCTGTCCTCGTTAGTAACCTACAACTAGTTGTCCACAGTTAGATGTACAGAAATAAATCGATAAATATTATCTTGAATCAATCCACGACCCAGTGTATACGTATCTCAGTATTGATCACAACTCAAACTATATATATTTTGGAATCAACCTCAACCCTGTATAGCTAACTCCAACATTCACATATAGAGTGTCTATGGTTGTTCCGAAATATATATATATGTGTCGACATGATAGGTCGAAACATTGTATACGTGTCTATGGTATCTCAAGATTACATAATATATAATACAAGTTGATTAAGTTATGGTTGGAATAGATTTGTTATCAATTTTCACGTAGCTAAAATGAGAAAAATTATCCAATCTTGTTTTACCCATAACTTCTTCATTTTAAATCCGTTTTGAGTGAATCAAATTGCTATGGTTTCATATTGAACTCTATTTTATGAATCTAAACAAAAAAAGTATAGGTTTCTAGTCGGAAAAATAAGTTACAAGTCGTTTTTGTAAAGGTAGTCATTTCAGTCGAAAGAACGACGTCTAGATGACCATTTTAGAAAACATACTTCCACTTTGAGTTTAACCATAATTTTTGGATATAGTTTCATGTTCATAATAAAAATCATTTTCTCAGAATAACAACTTTTAAATCAAAGTTTATCATAGTTTTTAATTAACTAACACAAAACAGCCCGCGGTGTTACTACGACGGCGTAAATCCGGTTTTACGGTGTTTTTCGTGTTTCCAGGTTTTAAATCATTAAGTTAGCATATCATATAGATATAGAACATGTGTTTAGTTGATTTTAAAAGTCAAGTTAGAAGGATTAACTTTTGTTTGCGAACAAGTTTAGAATTAACTAAACTATGTTCTAGTGATTACAAGTTTAAACCTTCGAATAAGATAGCTTTATATGTATGAATCGAATGATGTTATGAACATCATTACTACCTTAATTTCCTTGGATAAACCTACTGGAAAAGAGAAAAATGGATCTAGCTTCAATGGATCCTTGGATGGCTCGAAGTTCTTGAAGCAGAATCATGACACGAAAACAAGTTCAAGTAAGATCATCACTTGAAATAAGATTGTTATAGTTATAGAAATTGAACCAAAGTTTGAATATGATTATTACCTTGTATTAGAATGATAACCTACTGTAAGAAACAAAGATTTCTTGAGGTTGGATGATCACCTTACAAGATTGGAAGTGAGCTAGCAAACTTGAAAGTATTCTTGATTTTATGAAACTAGAACTTTTGGAATTTATGAAGAACACTTAGAACTTGAAGATAGAACTTGAGAGAGATCAATTAGATGAAGAAAATTGAAGAATGAAAGTGTTTGTAGGTGTTTTTGGTCGTTGGTGTATGGATTAGATATAAAGGATATGTAATTTTGTTTTCATGTAAATAAGTCATGAATGATTACTCATATTTTTGTAATTTTATGAGATATTTCATGCTAGTTGCCAAATGATGGTTCCCACATGTGTTAGGTGACTCACATGGGCTGCTAAGAGCTGATCATTGGAGTGTATATACCAATAGTACATACATCTAAAAGCTGTGTATTGTACGAGTACGAATACGGGTGCATACGAGTAGAATTGTTGATGAAACTGAACGAGGATGTAATTGTAAGCATTTTTGTTAAGTAGAAGTATTTTGATAAGTGTATTGAAGTCTTTCAAAAGTGTATAAATACATATTAAAACACTACATGTATATACATTTTAACTGAGTCGTTAAGTCATCGTTAGTCGTTACATGTAAGTGTTGTTTTGAAACCTTTAGGTTAACGATCTTGTTAAATGTTGTTAACCCAATGTTTATAATATCAAATGAGATTTTAAATTATTATATTATCATGATATTATCATGTATGAATATCTCTTAATATGATATATATACATTAAATGTCTTTACAACGATAATCGTTACATATATGTCTCGTTTAAAAATCATTAAGTTAGTAGTCTTATTTTTACATATGTAGTTCATTGTTAATACACTTTATGATATGTTTTCTTATCATAGTATCATGTTAACTATATATATATATATCCATATATATGTCATCATACAGTTTTTACAAGTTTTAACGTTCGTGAATCACCGATCAACTTGGGTGGTCAATTGTCTATATGAAACATATTTCAATTAATCAAGTCTTAACAAGTTTGATTGCTTAACATGTTGGAAACATTTAATCATGTAAATATCAATCTCAATTAATATATATAAACATGGAAAAGTTCGGGTCACTACAATCGCCATCAAAATTCGGTACCAAACGGGTAAATACCGAAAAAACCCGGTACCGTACCGGTACCGAACCGGAACCGCTTATACTAACCGGTACGGTATTTGGTTCCAAGTATTTCATAAATTCAGTTTTGGTTATATCGGTAGTGGTACGGTTCGATGCAGTACCGGTACCGATCTCATCCCTACTAACGGCTATGAGTAGACTGATGAAGAGTTCAAGGAAGTGGATAGAGAGAGTGAGTACCAGTGCATAACATCGATTGAAGAACCTCTCGTTTTGGAGCTAAATCCGCTTCCAATTCATTTGGAGTATGCGTTTCTTCAGGAGGAATCCAAACTCCCGGTCATCATTTCTTCTGCACTAACTGTAAGTGAAAAATCTCAGCTTGTTTCCGTGTTAAAAGCCCACAAACCGGCTATCGCATGGAAAACTCATGACATCAAAGGTATGACGGAGGTGATTTAACCCGAACATGAAAGATCTTGTGAAGAAGGAGACTGTTACGTTGCTTGATGCGGGTCTTATCTACCTCATCTCTGACGGTCCGTGGGTGAGCCCGGTGCAATGTGTACAAGCTACCGGAAGTTGATTGTGATCACAAATGATGATAATCAATTGATTCCCATTACAGGGTGGAGGGTGTATCAACTACCGGAAGTTGAATAACGCTACCCGAAAAGACCATTATCCCTTTCCCTTCTTCGATCAAATGTTGGAGAGGTTATCGAGGAATAATTTCTATTGCTTTCTCTATGTTTCTCGGGATACTTTCAAACCACTATCGCACCCACCCGAGGACGAAGAGAAGGCCATGTTCACATGCCCCTATGTCACTTTCACTTATCGACGTATGCCTTTCGGCCTTTGCAACGCCCCTGCCACCTTTCAAAGGTGTATGGTGACGAACTTTCATGATATGATCGAAGACTGTATTTCGGTGATACCTTCGACGCATGTCTTCAAAATCTTGAAAGTATGTTAATTGGGTGTAAAAAATCAAAGCTTGTGCTTAATTGGGAGAAATGTCATTTTATGGTGAGAGAAGACATAGTTCTCGAGCACAACATCTGTTGTGTTGGCATGGAGGTGTATAGGGCTAAGGTTAATGTTATAGCTACACTCCCACCTCCTTCGAATGTGAAAGGTGTTAAAAGCTTTCTTTGGAATGCCAGTTTCTACCAGCGATTAATTAAGGATTTTTCCAAGATTGCTACCCCATGAACAAACTTCTAGAAAAAGAGGCTCCTTTTGTCTTCACGGACAAGTGTCTTAAATTCTTTAATCTTCTCAAATATAAGCTAATTAATGCATCAATCATGATAACTCATAATGAGCTCATGTGCGATACGTCCGATTTCGCGGTCGGTGCCGTTTTGGGGCAACGGGCCGAGAAGCGATTCCAACCCATCTATTATGATAGCAAGACTTTACAAGAGCTCAATTGAATTACACGACTACCGTAAAGGAGCTCCTTGCCATAGTCTTTTCTTTCGATAAATTTTGATCCAATTTTGTACTAGCTAACACAATTGTCTTCACTGATCATTCTGCTCTCAAGTACCCATTTTATAAACCGGATGCCAAACCTCGATTGATTCATTTGATCTTGTTGTTGCAAGAATTTGATATCGAGATCTGGGACAAGAAGAGTGCTAAAAATCTATCCACTGATCACCTCTCTAGACTTGAGAATCCTAATCTCGAAGTCCTCCATGAGTCGAGCATTCAAGATAATTTTCCCGACGAAAACCTCGTGAGAGTTTAGAAAAGTAATGAACCATGTTTTGTTGACATTGCAAACTATCTCGCCAATGGGTTCCTTGAAGAAGATATGTTGCATAAAAAACGCAAGAAATTGTTAGCGACATAAAATATTACTTTTGAGAGGGCTCTTATCTTTTCCGGCGATATCCCGATGGTGTAATCCGAAGGTGTGCTTCCCGTGAGAAAAACATTCGGATTTTACTCCAATGCCATCTTGGCCCTAAGTATGGGTACTTCGGACCCCAAATCACGGGGAGGAAAGTCTATGAGGCCAGGTTCTTTTGGCCTACAATTATTAAAAATGCCCCCATGATTCGTGCCAACGGGCCAAAAAAGTCACGCAACGTGACGAGATGCCTCAAAATAGTATTCAAGTTTGTGAGGTATTTGAAATATGGGGCATTGAGTTCATGGACCTGTTTCCTAAATCTCATGCTAATCTCTTCATACTCGTTGCGATTGATTACGTGTCAAAATGGGCGAAAACGTAAGCTCTCCCAACAAACTATGCACGACTTGTAGTTCACTTTCTAAAAAACCTCTTTGCCTATTTTGGCTCCCCGAAAGCTTTAAATAATAATTGGGGGCACTCATTATAGCAATGCACAAATGGAAAAGGTATTAAAACGATATAGGGTGACCCATAAAGTTTCTACTGAAATGTCCCGTTCATATTGATGATAAACGTTCAATATTAATTGATTTCGTCGCGAGGTTTTGACCTCTATATGAGACGTTTTTCAAAGACTGCATTCATTTTTAAAACAACCATAACCTTTATTTTATCGATAAAGGTTTAAAAATCATTACGTAGATTATCAAATAATGATAATCTAAAATATACCATTTACACACGACCATTACATAATGGTTTACAATAAGAATATATTACATCAAAAATAAGTTTCTTGAATGCAGTTTTTACATAATATCATACAAGCATGGACTCCAAATCTTGTCCTTATTTAAGTATACGACAGCGGAAGCTCTTAATAATCACCTGAGAATAAACATGCTTAAAACGTCAACAAAAAATGTTGGTGAGTTATAGGTTTAACCTATATATATCAAATCGTAACAATAGACCACAAGATTTCATATTTCAATATACAACCCATACATAGAGATAAAAATCATTCATATGGTGAACACCTGGTAACCGACATTAACAAGATGCATATATAAGAATATCCCCATCATTCCGGGACACCCTTCGGATATGATATAAATTTCGAAGTACTAAAGCATCCGGTACTTTGGATGGGGTTTGTTAGGCCCAATAGATCTATCTTTAGGATTCGCGTCAATTAGGGTGTCTGTTCCCTAATTCTTAGATTACCAGACTTAATAAAAAGGGGCATATTCGATTTCGATAATTCAACCATAGAATGTAGTTTCACGTACTTGTGTCTATTTTGTAAATCATTTATAAAACCTGCATGTATTCTCAACCCAAAAATATTAGATTTTAAAAGTGGGACTATAACTCACTTTCACAGATTTTTACTTCGTCGGGAAGTAAGACTTGGCCACTGGTCGATTCACGAACCTATAACAAATATGTACATATATATCAAAGTATGTTCAAAATATATTTACAACACTTTTAATACATTTTGATGTTTTAAGTTCATTAAGTCAGCTGTCCTCGTTAGTAACCTACAACTAGTTGTCCAAAGTTAGATGTACAGAAAAAAAAATTGATATATATTATCTTGAATCAATCCACGACCCAGTGTATACACGTCTCAGGCTAGATCACAACTCAAATTTTTGGAATCAATCTCAACCCTGTATAGCTAACTCCCACATTACTGCATATAGAGTGTCTATGGTTGTTCCAAATAATATATACACATGGGTCGATATGATATGTCAAAACATTTGCATACGTGTCTATGGTATCCCAAGATTACATAATATATTAGAATACATGTATAATACAATATAATTTAGCTAGGATATGATTAATATAGATTTGTTACCAATTTTCACGTAGCTACAACAAGAAAAATTATCCAATCTTGTTTTACCCATAACTTCTTCGTTTTAAATCCGTTTTGAGTGAATCAAATTGATATGTTTTCATATTGAAATCTATTTTATGAATCTAAACAGAAAAAGTATAGGTTTATAGTCGGAAATATAAGTTACAAGTCGTTTTTTGTAAGAGGTAGTCATTTCAGTCGAAAGAACGACGTCTTGATGACCATTTTGAAAAACATACTTCCACTTTGAGTTTAACCATGATTTTTGGATATAGTTTCATGTTCATAAGAAAAATCATTTTCCCAGAAGAACAACTTTTAAATCAAAGTTTATCATAGTTTTTAATTAACTAACCCAAAACAGCCCGCGGTGTTACTACGACGACGTAATTCCGGTTTTACGGTATTTTTCGTGTTTTCAGGTTTTAAATCATTAAGTTAGCATATCATATAGATATATAACATGTGTTTAGTTGATTTTAAAAGTCAAGTTAGAAGGATTAACTTTTGTTTGCGAACAAGTTTAGAATTAACTAAACTATGTTCTAGTGATTACAAGTTTAAACCTTCGAATAAGATAGCTTTATATGTATGAATCGAATGATGTTATGAACATTATTACTACCACAAGTTTTCTGGATAAAGCTACTAGAAATAAGAAAAATGGATCTAGCTTCAAAGGATCCTTGGATGGCTTGAAAGTTCTTGAAGCAGAATCATGACACGAAAACAGTTCAAGTAAGATTTTCACTCGAAATAAGATTGTTATAGTTATAGAAATTGAATAAAAGTTTGAATATGAGTATTACCTTGTATTAGAAAGATATCTTACTGTAAATAAGAAAGATTTCTTGAGGTTGGATGATCACTCTACAAGATTGGAAGTAAGCTAGCAAATTGGAAGTATTCTTGATTTTATGAAACTAGAACTTGTAGAATTTATGAAGAACACTTAGAACTTGAAGATAGAACTTGAGAGAGATCAATTAGATGAAGAAAATTAAAGAATGAAAATGTTTGTAGGTGTTTTTGGTCGTTGGTGTATGGATTAGATATAAAGGATATGTAATTTTGTTTTCATGTAAATAAGTCATGAATGATTACTCATATTTTTGTAATTTTATGAGATATTTCATGCTAGTGGCCAAATGATGGTTCCCACATGTGTTAGGTGACTCACATGGGCTGCTAAAAGCTAATCATTGGAGTGTATATACCAATAGTACATACATCTAAAAGCTGTGTATTGTACGAGTACGAATACGGGTGCATACGAGTAGAATTGTTGATGAAACTGAACGAGGATGTAATTGTAAGAATTTTTGTTAAGTAGAAGTATTTTGATAAGCGTCTTATAGTCTTTCAAAAGTGTAAGAATACATATTGAAACACTACATGTATATACATTTTAACTGAGTCGTTAAGTCATCGTTAGTCGTTACATGTAAGTGTTGTTTTGAAACCTTTAGGTTAACGATCTTGTTAAATGTTGTTAACTCAATGTTTATAATATCAAATGAGATTTTAAATTATTATATTATCATGATATTATGATGTACGAATATCTCTTAATATGATATATATACATTAAATGTCGTTACAACGATAATCGTTACATATATGTCTCGTTCCAAAATCATTAAGTTAGTAGTCTTGCTTTTAGATATGTAGTTCATTATTAATATACTTAATGATATGTTTACTTATCATAATATCATGTTAACAATATATATAACCATATATATGTCATCATATAGTTTTTACAAGTTTTAACGTTCGTGAATCACCGGTCAACTTGGGTGGTCAATTGTCTATATGAAACCTATTTCAATTAATCAAGTCTTAACAAGTTTGATTGCTTAACATGTTGGAAACACTTAATCATGTAAATAATAATTTCATTTAATATATATATAAACATGGAAAAGTTCGGGTCACTACAGTACCTACCAGTTAAATAAATTTCGTCCCAAAATTTTAAGCAGTTGGAGGTGTTGACGTATCTTCTAGAAATAAATGTGGGTATTTCTTCTTCATCTGATCTTCTCGCTCCCAGGTGAACTCGGGTCCTCTACGAGTATTCCATCGAACCTTAACAATTGGTATCTTGTTTTGCTTAAGTCTTTTAACCTCACGATCCATTATTTCGACGGGTTCTTCGATGAATTGAAGTCTTTCATTGATTTGGATTTCATCTAAAGGAATAGTGAGATCTTCTTTAGCAAAACATTTCTTCAAATTCGAGACGTGGAAAGTGTTATGTACAGCCGCGAGTTGTTGAGGTAACTCAAGTCGGTAAGCTACTGGTCCAACACGACCAATAATCTTGAAGGGTCCGATATACCTTGGATTTAATTTCTCTCGTTTACCAAATCGAACAACGCCTTTCCAAGGTGCAACTTTAAGCATGACCATCTCTCCAAATTCAAATTCTATATCTTTTCTTTTAATGTCAACGTAGCTCTTTTGTCGACTTTGGGCGGTTTTCAATCGTTGTTGAATTTGGATGATCTTCTCGGTAGTTTCTTGTATTATCTCCGGACCCGTAATCTGTCTATCCCCCACTTCACTCCAACAAATCGGAGACCTGCACTTTCTACCATAAAGTGCTTCAAACGGTGCAATCTCAATGCTTGAATGGTAGCTGTTGTTGTAGGAAAATTCTGCTAACGGTAGATGTCGATCCCAACTGTTTCCGAAATCAATAACACATGCTCGTAGCATGTCTTCAAGCGTTTGTATCGTCCTTTCACTCTGCCCATCAGTTTGTGGATGATAGGCAGTACTCATGTCTAGACGAGTTCCTAATGCTTGCTGTAATGTCTGCCAGAATCTTGAAATAAATCTGCCATCCCTATCAGAGATAATAGAGATTGGTATTCCATGTCTGGAGACGACTTCCTTCAAATACAGTCGTGCTAACTTCTCCAGCTTTTCATCTTCTCTTATTGGCAAGAAGTGTGCTGATTTGGTGAGACGATCAACTATTACCCAAATAGTATCAAAACCACTTGCAGTCCTTGGCAATTTAGTGATGAAATCCATGATAATGTTTTCCCATTTCCATTCCGGGATTTCGGGTTGTTGAAGTACACCTGATGGTTTCTGATGCTCAGCTTTGACCTTAGAACACGTCAAACATTCTCCTACGTATTTAGCAACATCGGCTTTCATACCCGGCCACCAAAAATGTTTCTTGAGATCCTTGTACATATTCCCCGTTCCAGGATGTATTGAGTATCTGATTTTATGAGCTTCTCTAAGTACCATTTCTCTCATATCTCCAAATTTGGTACCCAAATCCTTTCAGCCATATACCGGGTTCCATCTTTCCGAATATTAAGATGCTTCTCCGATCCTTTGGGTATTTCATCCTTTAAATTTTCCTCTTTTAAAACTCCTTGTTGCGCCTCCTTTATTTGAATAGTAAGGTTATTGTGAATCATTATATTCATAGATTTTACTCGAATGAGTTCTCTGTCCTTCCTGCTCAAGGCGTCGGCTACCACATTTGCCTTCCCCGGGTGGTAACGAATCTCAAAGTCGTAATCATTCAACAATTCAATCCACCTACGCTGCCTCATATTCAGTTGTTTCTGATTAAATATGTGTTGAAGACTTTTATGGTCGGTATATATAATACTTTTGACCCCATATAAGTAGTGCCTCCAAGTCTTTAATACAAAAACAATCGCGCCTAATTCCAAATCATGCGTCGTATAATTTTGTTCGTGAATTTTCAATTGTTTAGACGCATAAGCAATCACCTTCGTTCGTTGCATTAATACACAACCGAAACCTTGCTTTGATGCATCACAATAAATCACAAATTCATCATTCCCTTCAGGCAATGACAATATAGGTGCCGTAGTTAGCTTTTTCTTCAATAACTGTAACGCTTTCTCTTGTTCATCCTTCCATTCAAATTTCTTCCCTTTATGCGTTAATGCAGTCAAGGGTTTTGCTAATCTGGAAAAGTCTTGGATGAACCTTCTGTAGTAACCAGCTAGTCCTAAAAACTGGCGTATGTGTTT
The DNA here is from genome assembly GCF_046630445.1 of Rutidosis leptorrhynchoides. Taxonomy (NCBI): domain Eukaryota; kingdom Viridiplantae; phylum Streptophyta; class Magnoliopsida; order Asterales; family Asteraceae; genus Rutidosis; species Rutidosis leptorrhynchoides. The sequence goes on from NC_092343.1 coordinate 341,981,565, forward strand.
CGGAGTTTTCGGTGTTTCCCACTTTTCAACAGTTTCTATCTTTGCCGGATCCACCTTAATACCTTCTTTGTTCACTATGTGACCGAGGAATTGAGCTTCTTCCAACCAAAATGCACACTTTGAAAACTTAGCGTACAATTCTTCCTTCCTCAATACTTCTAACACCTTTCTCAAATGTTCACCGTGTTCTTGGTCATTCTCTGAGTAAATAAGTATGTCATCAATGAAAACAATGACAAACTTGTCAAGGTATTGTCCACAAACTCGGTTCATAAGGTCCATGAACACAGCTGGTGCATTAGTTAAACCAAACGGCATGACCATAAACTCGTAATGACCGTAACATGTTCTGAAAGCAGTCTTTGGAATATCATCTTCTTTCACCCGTATTTGATGATACCCGGAACGTAAGTCAATCTTTGAATAAACAGACGAGCCTTGTAGTTGATCAAATAAGTCGTCGATTCTCGGTAGTGGGTAGCGGTTCTTGATGGTAAGTTTGTTCAACTCTCGGTAGTCGATACACAACCTGAATGTACCATCTTTCTTCTTGACAAACAAAACAGGAGCTCCCCACGGTGATGTGCTTGGTCGAATGAAACCACGCTCTAAAAGTTCTTGTAATTGGCTTTGCAGTTCTTTCATCTCGCTGGGTGCGAGTCTGTAAGGAGCTCGAGCTATTGGTGCAGCTCCTGGTACAAGATCTATTTGAAATTCAACGGATCGATGTGGGGGTAATCCCGGTAATTCTTTCGGAAATACATCGGGAAATTCTTTTGCGACGGGAACATCATTGATGCTCTTTTCTTCAGTTTGTACTTTCTCGACGTGTGCTAAAACAGCATAGCAACCTTTTCTTATTAGTGTTTGTGCCTTCAAATTATTAATAAGATGTAGCTTCGTGTTGCCCTTTTCTCCGTACACCATTAAGGGTTTTCCTTTTTCTCGTATAATGCGAATTGCATTTTTGTAACAAACGATCTCTGCTTTCACTTCTTTCAACCAGTCCATACCGATTATCACATCAAAACTCCCTAACTCTACTGGTATCAAGTCAATCTTAAATGTTTCGCTAACCAGTTTAATTTCTCGATTCCGACATATATTATCTGCTAAAATTAATTTACCATTTGCTAATTCGAGTAAAAATTTACTATCCAAAGGCGTCAATGGACAACTTAATTTAGCACAAAAATCTCTACTCATTTAGCTTCTATCCGCACCCGAATCAAATAAAACGTAAGCAGATTTATTTTCAATAAGAAATGTACCCGTAACAAGCTTCGGGTCCTCCTGTGCCTCTGCCGCATTAATATTGAAAACTCTTCTGCGGCCTTGTCCATTTGCGTTCTCCTGGTTCGGGCAATTTCTAATAATGTGGCCCGGTTTTCCACATTTATAACAAACTACATTGGCATAACTTGCTCCGATACTACTTGCTCTGCCATTAATCGTTCTGACACCATTTGTTCCATTCGTTCTATTAACCCCTGGTCCGTAGACCTCACACTTCGCCGAGCTATGACCATTTCTTTTACACTTGTTGCAAAATTTGGTGCAGAACCCCGAGTGATACTTTTCACACCTTTGGCATAGCTGCTTCTGATTGTTGTTGTTGTTGCGGTTATTATTGTTGTTGGGATGATTGTTGTAGTTGCTGTTGTTGTTGTTGTTGTTGTTGTTGGGCCGTTTGTTGTAGTTGCGATTGATGTTGCGATTGTTGGGATAGTTGTTGCGATTATTGTTGTAATTGCTGTTGTTGTTGTATTGGTGATTCTTATCACCGTTTTCCTCCCACTTTCTTTTGACTTGCTTCACATTGGCCTCTTCAGCAGTCTGTTCTTTAATTCTTTCTTCAATCTGGTTCACTAATTTGTGAGCCATTCTACATGCCTGTTGTATGGAGGCGGGCTCGTGTGAACTTATATCTTCTTGGATTCTTTCCGGTAATCCTTTCACAAACGCGTCGATCTTCTCTTCCTCATCTTCGAACGCTCCCGGACACAATAGGCATAATTATGTGAATCGTCTTTCGTACGTGGTAATATCAAATCCTTGGGTTCGTAACCCTCTAAGTTCTGTCTTGAGCTTATTGACCTCGGTTCTGGGACGGTACTTCTCATTCATCAAGTGCTTGAATGCTGACCACGGTAGTGCGTAAGCATCATCTTGTCCCACTTGCTCTAGATAGGTATTCCACCATGTTAACGCAGAACCTGTGAAGGTATGCGTAGCGTACTTCACTTTGTCCTCTTCAGTACACTTACTTATGGCAAACACCGATTCGACCTTCTCGGTCCACCGTTTCAATCCGATCGGTCCTTCGGTTCCATCAAATTCCAAAGGTTTGCAGGCAGTGAATTCTTTGTAGGTGCATCCTACACGATTTCATGTACTGCTAGATCCAAGGTTATTGTTGGTATGTAGCGCAGCCTGTACTGCGGCTATGTTTGAAGCAAGAAAGGCACGAAATTCCTCTTCGCTCATATTCAAGGTGTGTCGAGTAGTCGGTGCCATTTCCTTCAAAATAGTCAAATGAAATGAGTTAATCATATAGAATATCAAGAGTAGTCAATAGTATTTCGTAGCGTAATATGAACTTATTTATAAAAGCTCTTTCTTCATATTAGCGTTTTATACTCTTTAATTCGGGTAGTACCTACCCGTTAAGTTCATACTTAGTAGCTAACATACCATTTCAACTACTACAATTCTATATGAAAAACTAATCACAAAAACAAAAAAACAAAAAAAAAATTAAATATCATATTCAAGCCTTTATACAATAACTTGCAAACTTACAATACCGCTATTTTACATATAGCGTGAAATATAGCACATAAAACTTTGATACAAAGTAGTTGCGAAGATAATTCTAGTTAATAAATAATTCGTTCAGCAAAGGCAATAAAGACACGTAATTCATACGTCCAGAAACGAGTCATGCATTCTGGTTTTACTAATACCACTTCCCATACTTGGTTTTGTGGAACATAACCACTGTGACCGATAGTAAGACAATGTGTTGTAACGTCGTCAAAAGGATGAAGGTTACGTAATGACCAACAGTCTCGTAATAACCTAAAAACCTCATTTCTTACCCCAATTACCGACTCCGTCACTTGTGGGAACGTTTTGTTTAATAGTTGTAGCCCGATGTTCTTGTTCTCACTTTGGTGAGAAGCGAACATTACTAACCCGTAAGCATAACATGCTTCTTTATGTTGCATGTTAGCCGCTTTTTCTAAATCACGAAGTCCTATATTCGGATATATTGAGTCAAAATAATTTCTTAACCCGTTGCGTAAAATAGCATTTGGGTTCCCCGCAATATATGCGTTAAAGTAAACACATCGTAACTTATGGATTTCCCAATGTGATATCCCCCATCTTTCGAACGAAAGCCTTTTATAAACCAAGGCATTCTTGGAACGTTCTTCGAATGTCTTACAAACTGATCTCGCCTTAAATAGTTGTGCCGAAGAATTCTGACCGACTCTAGACAAGATTTCATCAATTATGTCTCCGGGTAGGTCTCTTAAAATATTGGGTTGTCTATCCATTTTGTGTTTTTATACTGTAAAATAGACAAGAGTTAGATTCATAAAAAAATAATACTTATTAATACAAGAAATGTTTACATATATCATAAAGCATAAGCACACTATATTACATATATTACACCACACGAATACAACTATCTTATTCCGATTCGCTCGTTTCTTCTTCTTCGGTTTTGGTTCGTTTTGCCAAGTTTCTAGGGATATATGATGTTCTCCTAATACGAGCCGTCGTTTTCCACATTGGTTTAGAAAAACCTGGTGGTTTAGAGGTTCCCGGGTTATTGTCACAACTTAAGAAATACGGGTGTTGACGATACATATAAAGTTCATCGGGTTTGAAATCAAATTTCTTTATTTTTATGCCCTTTCCCTTATTGTTCTCTTTTGCCATATTAAATTGTGTTGGGGTAATTTCTATAACATCATCGGAATCCTTGTCGGGATCCGATTCATCGGAGAATTGGTAATCCTCCCAATACTTTGCTTCCTTGGCGGAAACACCATTGACCATAATTAACATTGGTCGGTTGGTTGAGGATTTTCTTCTACTTAACCGTTTTATTATTTCCCCCACTGGTTCTATTTCTTCTTCCGGTTCTGATTCTTCTTCCGGTTCCGACTCTTCTTCCAGTTCCTCTTCGGGAACTTAATAATCAATCCACGAATCATTCCAATTTATATTTGACTCTTCATTATTATTAGGTGAGTCAATGGGACTTGTTCTAGAGGTAGACATCTATCACATAATATCAAACACGTTAAGAGATTAATATATCACATAATATTCACATGTTAAAAATATATAGTTCCCAACAAAATTTGTTAAGCAATCATTTTTCAAGTAAACACGGTCGAAGTCCAGACTCACTAATGCATCCTAACAAACTCGATAAGACACACTAATACAAAATTCTGGTTCTCTAAGACCAACGCTCTGATACCAACTGAAATGTCCCGTTCATATTGATTATAAACGTTCCATATTAATTGATTTCGTCGCGAGGTTTTGACCTCTATATGAGACATTTTTCAAAGACTGCATTCATTTTTAAAACAACCATAACCTTTATTTTATCTATAAAGGTTTAAAAAACATTACGTAGATTATCAAATAATGATAATCTAAAATATACCGTTTACACACAACCATTACATAATGGTTTACAATAAGAATATATTATATCAAAAATAAGTTTCTTGAATGCAGTTTTTACATAATATCATACAAGCATTGACTCCAAATCTTGTCCTTATTTAAGTATGCCACAGCGGAAGCTCTTAATAATCACCTGAGAATAAACATGTTTAAAACGTCAACAAAAAATGTTGGTGAGTTATAGGTTTAACCTATATATATCAAATCGTAACAATAGACCACAAGATTTCATATTTCAATATACATCCCATACATAGAGATAAAAATCATTCATATGGTGAACACCTGGTAACCGACATTAACAAGATGCATATATAAGAATATCCCCATCATTCCGGGACACCCTTCGGATATGATATAAATTTCGAAGTACTAAAGCATCCGGTACTTTGGATGGGGTTTGTTAGGCCCAATAGATCTATCTTTAGGATTCGCGTCAATTAGGGTGTATGTTCCCTAATTCTTAGATTACCAGACTTAATAAAAAGGTGCATATTCGATTTCGATAATTCAACCATAGAATGTAGTTTCACGTACTTTTGTCTATTTTGTAAATCATTTATAAAACCTGCATGTATTCTCATCCCAAAAATATTAGATTTTAAAAGTGGGACTATAACTCACTTTCACAGATTTTTACTTCGTCGGAAAGTAAGACTTGGCCACTGGTCGATTCACGAACCTATAACAAATATGTACATATATATCAAAGTATGTTCAAAATATATTTACAGCACTTTTAATACATTTTGATGTTTTAAGTTCATTAAGTCAGCTGTCCTCGTTAGTAACCTACAACTAGTTGTCCAAAGTTAGATGTACAGAAAAAAAATTGATATATATTATCTTGAATCAATCCACGACCCAGTGTATACACGTCTCAGGCTAGATCACAACTCAAAGTATATATATTTTTGGAATCAACCTCAACCCTGTATAGCTAACTCCCACATTACTGCATATAGAGTGTCTATGGTTGTTCCAAATAATATATACACATGGGTCGATATGATATGTCAAAACATTTGCATACGTGTCTATGGTATCTCAAGATTACATAATATATAAGAATACATGTATAATACAATATAAGTTAGTTAGGATATGATTAATATAGATTTGTTACCAATTTTCACGTAGCTACAACAAGAAAAATTATCCAATCTTGTTTTACCCATAACTTCTTCGTTTTAAATCCGTTTTGAGTGAATCAAATTGCTATGTTTTCATATTGAACTCTATTTTATGATTCTAAACAGAAAAAGTATAGGTTTATAGTCAGAAATATAAGTTACAAGTCATTTTTGTAAGAGGTAGTCATTTCAGTCGAAAGAACGACGTCTTGATGACCATTTTGAAAAACATACTTCCACTTTGAGTTTAACCATGATTTTTGGATATAGTTTCATGTCATAAGAAAAATCATTTTCCCAGAAGAACAACTTTTAAATCAAAGTTTATCATAGTTTTTAATTAACTAACCCAAAACAGCCCGCGGTGTTACTACGACGGCGTAAATCCGGTTTTACGGTGTTTTTCGTGTTTTCAGGTTTTAAATCATTAAGTTAGCATATCATATAGATATAGAACATGTGTTTAGTTGATTTTAAAAGTCAATTTAGAAGGATTAACTTTTATTTGCGAACAAGTTTAGAATTAACTAAACTATGTTCTAGTGATTACAAGTTTAAACCTTCGAATAAGATAGCTTTATATGTATGAATCGAATGATGTTATAAACATCATTACTACCTCAAGTTTTTTGGATAAAGCTAATGGAAATAAGAAAAATGGATCTAGCTTCAAAGGATCCTTGGATGGCTTGAAAGTTCTTGAAGCAGAATCATGACACGAAAACAAGTTCAAGTAAGATTTTCACTCGAAATAAGATTGTTATAGTTATAGAAATTGAATCAAAGTTTAAATATGAGTATTACCTTATATTAGAAAGATATATTACTGTAAATAATAAAGATTTCTTGAGGTTGGATGATCACTCTACAAGATTGGAAGTAAGCTAGCAAACTTGGAAGTATTCTTGATTTTATGAAACTAGAACTTGTAGAATTTATGAAGAACACTTAGAACTTGAAGATAGAACTTGACAGAGATCAATTAGATGAAGAAAATTGAAGAATGAAAATATTTGTAGGTGTTTTTGGTGATTGGTGTATGGATTAGATATAAAGGATATGTAATTTTGTTTTCATGTAAATAAGTCATGAATGATTACTCATATTTTTGTAATTTTATGAGATATTTCACGCTAGTTGCCAAATGATGGTTCCCACATGTGTTAGGTAACTCACATGGGCTGCTAAGAGCTAATAATTGGAGTGTATATACCAATAGTACATACATCTAAAAGCTGTGTATTGTACGAGTACGAATACGGGTGCATACGAGTAGAATTGTTGATGAAACTGAACGAGGATGTAATTGTAAGCATTTTTGGTAAGTAGAAGTATTTTGATAAGTGTCTTGAAGTCTTTAAAAAGTGTAAGAATACATATTGAAACACTACATGTATATACATTTTAACTGAGTCGTTAAGTCATCGTTAGTCGTTACATGTAAGTGTTGTTTTGAAACCTTTAGGTTAACGATCTTGTTAAATGTTGTTAACCCAATGTTTATAATATCAAATGAGATTTTAAATTATTATATTATCATAATATTATGATGTACGAATATATCTTAATATGATATATATACATTAAATGTCGTTACAACGATAATCGTTACATATATGTCTCGTTCTAAAATCATTAAGTTAGTAGTCTTGTTTTTACATATGTAGTTCATTATTAATATACTTAATGATATGTTTACTTATCATAATATCATGTTAACAATATATATAACCATATATATGTCATCATATAGTTTTTACAAGTTTTAACGTTCGTGAATCACCTGTCAACTTGGGTGGTCAATTGTCTATATGAAACCTATTTCAATTAATCAAGTCTTAACAAGTTTGATTGCTTAACATGTTGGAAACACTTAATCATGTAAATAACAATTTCATTTAATATATATATATAAACATGGAAAAGTTCGGGTCACTACATCTACATCTTACCACCCATAAACAAGTGGGCAAGTTGAGAATATTAATCGGCCTTGAATCGCATCTTGGAGAAAACCGTTGGTTTGAACCCAAAGGAGTGGTCCACGAAACCCTTTGATGCATTGTGGGCCTTTCACACAGCCTACAAGACAACTATTGGTACCACTCTTTTCCATCTTGTTTATGAAAAAACATGTCATCCCCCCTTGGAGATTGAGCACAAAGCACATTGGGCTCTTAAGACATGCAATCTTGATCTTCATGAAGCGGCTCGTCCTCGTTTAAATGAACTAAATGAGTTGGATGAGTTGAGACTTGATGCATATGACAACTTACTCATCTATAAGGAAAACACTAAATGATGGCACGACAACCGAAGAAAAAATCCCAAAAGAGTTCAAGAAAGGAGATCGCGATCTCATTTTCAATTCATATTTCGTTCTCTTTTCGGAAAAGCTTAAGTCTCGATGGTCGAGACTGTTTGTTGTGAAAAAAGTGTACCCATATGGTACGGTTGAGTTATAAACTCAAATGGCAATGAATTAAAGGTGAATGGTCATTGGGTCGAACACTATGTTGATGGACCCATGGAGATTGAAGATGAGGTTAACATCAACTTCAACCCTAACGTGAACCGAAACTAGGGTCAAGTCGGGTGAACGACTCATTGATAAATCTTCAAACTTCTTGTAAAGTTTGTATTATGTGGAATTTTGCATGCTTTGTTTTTGTGTTTTTAGGTAAATTAACAATCCTAAGTGCGTTTAGTTGCTAGAAAATTGTGTTGGTGGATTTAGGAATTAATTGTGTGTTAAAAATCAACATTCTCCACCCTGCAGTGTGCGCTCCGCGCAACTTTGTGTAATTTAACATCATAAACAAGAACATAGCATAATTCATAGGCTAAATGAATCACTTACTAACCAAGGTTTGCCTAGTTCTGTTGATAGTTAAGCAGCCTTCTTAAGAGTACCAACACCATTCAGCCTAATGCATGCATCCTCGACTCTGCACTGTTGGAAATTAAACTTGATTTTGGGCTATGTGTTTTGGATTTGGGCTTGCAAGTATCCAATTATTTTGGATCAAGAATGTAGTCCAATATGTAGAAACTTCTTGAAAAATGTAGTAGTCAAAGTGTGTAGAAAAATCTTGTAAAATATCTAAAGATAATAATTAGGAAATATCTAGATAATCTTAGGAAATATGTAGATATTAGTAGATGATAAAGAGTTCTAGACTACTCCATTGAGTAGTATAAATAGAGGGCTTCACCCCTCATTTGTAATCAAGCAAAGCAATAAGCAATAAAACAAAGTTTTCAAGATCAATCAAACTTCTAAATTATCAATCCTCTCTCCCACAAATAATATACATAACCTCCTATTTCCAACAAATTGGTATCAAGAGCTTGGTTCGACAAGATGATGGCCAACAATGTCATCACATTTCCTCGCCTCACAAAGGATAATTATGATCGATGGAGCATCCAAATGAAGACCTTCCTAGGTGGACAAGACCTATGGGAGATTGTGGAGGAAGGCTATGAGGAACCTACAGAAAAAGGTTCTCTCAGCAAGGAGAAAAAGCTATTGAAGACCAACGATCAAAAGGCTCTTTCCATCATCCAACAAAGTGTAGATGATGGAGCTTTTGAGAAAATTGCAAGTGCAACCACCGCCAAGAAAGCATGGGAGATCTTGGAGAATTCTTTTAAGGGAGTTGATAAGGTGAAAAAGGTTCGACTACAAACACTACGAGGTGAGTTCGAATCCTTAAATAAGAAAGATTCAAAATCAATTTCTGATTATTTTACAAGAGTCTTGGCGGTTGTCAATCAATTAAAGAGGAATGGTGAAACTCTAAGTGATGTAAGAGTCACTGAGAAGATTCTTAGATAATTAGATTCAAAATTTGACTATATAGTCGTAGCCATCGAAGAATCTAAAGATCTAGAATCAATGACTATCGATGAACTCATGGGTTCACTACAAGCCCATGAAGAGAGGTTCAATAAGAAAAATAAGGAGCCTTTAGAGCAAGCTTTACAAGCAAAACTGTCTTTCAAGGAAGAGAGTAGTGAAAAGACTCATCAACCGAGTCAACGAGGCCGTGGTCAAGTACGTGGCCGAGGACGAGGGCAAGGATATTCTAAACGTGGAGGCTACAGTTCTTACAAAAAAAAGAAAGAAGCCAAGATTTTCACTCAACAAGAGGTCGCGGGAGAGGCTACACAAGTAGAAGGCCAAGGTATGACAACTCTCAAACTAAATGCTATAATTGTCATAAATTTGGCCACTATGCTTCGGAATGCGAGAAGTCAAACAATTACGTGAAAGAAAGAGTAAATTTTGCACAAGAAGATAACGAAGCCATGGAAAACACTTTGTTACTAGCATGCAAAGGTGAAGACAACGGAGAATCGAATTTGTGGTATCTTGACACGGGTGCAAGCAACCATATGTGCGGTGACAAAAGCATGTTTGTAGAGTTAGACGAGGTAACAAGTGGAAATATCACCTTCGAAGATTCCTCTAAAGTCCCGGTTAAAGGCAAAGGTAAGATCCTCATCCGCTTGAAAAATGGAAGGCATCAATTTATCACTAACGTGTATTATGTGCCCAATATGAAGACGAATATACTGAGTATTGGACAACTCTTAGAGAAAGGCTATGATATTCACATGATAAATCGTACTCTTTCTTTAAGAGACCAAAAAGGAGGTTTGATTGCTAAAGTGCCAATGTCAACGAATAGGATGTTTCTGCTAAATATTCAACATGACATTCCAAGATGTTTAAAAGCATGTTTCAAAGATAATTCTTGGCTTTGGCACATGAGATACGGGCACTTCAATTTTGGAGGCTTAAAATTATTATCAAGTAAAGGAATGGTGAAGGGTTTGCCTCCAATTATGTCACGACCCGGAAAATTTCGACTAATTTTAAACCAAACTCTCGATATGATAGTGTAATTTCAACATGATAAGCAAAGTCTGGTAGGTTGAGTCTCAAAAATTTTGAACTGTTAAATCGAACTTCGACTGTTTTCGACGATTCACGAACAACTATTTGTAAATAGATATATATATATATATATATATATATATATATATATATATATATATATATATATATATATATATATATATATATATATATATATATATACATGAATGTAAATTGTAAATATATCTATTTGAAAATATATATATATATATATATATTTAATTTTATATAATAAAACCTGATATTAAAATGTATTGATATATACATATAGTATATGGAAAATAAAGGATTTCGAGCTTAATTAATAAACGTCAGTAACACTCAGTTGATGTTTTGTTAGTTTTAATATAGATATAATACATGTTTATGAAAGATTAAAATAAAAATTGGAGTGTAAATTGATTACGAAGATTCTAGATTTGTTAAAAATATTTTTACCTTTTAAGTTTAAATTTTAGTACTCCGTACATATAAATTGGAACAGAAAATAAATAATTATCGAACTTTTTTGATCAGGTTTAAAACAGTTAATGAGTGAAATAATTAAATATATTTAATCTAAAAATTTGGGATTTTTAGGAACCCTTTTATCCGTAACTGTTTTGCAAGGGACACGATATAATACCTTGGTAAGTGTCGGTAGCATATAGACAAAGGTTGTCACGAGATTTACTGTGTATTAATTATTGTTATTATTATATTAATTAATCTTTAATTTATATTACATTTACATGATTATATATGTGAAAAACCTATGCTGGATAAACATTTGTGTTAACCACCCATTCATCAAAATCCATAAGCCGGCGACCACCACGGTCACACCGGAACCACCACCCTCTAACATCGGCAACCATCATCTACAACCACCAACCTACATCACCACGACCACCACACATCAACCCTCACCTCATCACCATTCTTTTTCTCTCTCATACACTCTCTCTCTATATTTTTTTCTTTCTTCTTTGTTAAACTATTTTAACACCACCACTATAACCACACCGAGACTTCCATCAATACCATAGAACCATCACAACCGCTATAATCCTCCACCTTAACAACCACCCATTGTTACCACTACTCACTACTAAGTTTCTGTTCTAATCGATGTTCACAGAATCAAACCATCGAACTGCAGCTAATATATTTTTCTTTCTTTCTTTCTCGGATGTCAAACCCACAACTGGTTGTTCGCTGGTGTAGCCCGACCTAGACCTTCTGTTGCCGCTACAATTAATCGTTTATAAATGAAACCCACTGCTACAATAAACTTGCAACTGTTTTACTGTTTTCATTTATTGCTACTGCTGTAGTACGAGTCTTCTTTCTGTTCAGTTACAGATAACGATGGTGGTCGACAAAGTGAAAAATAATGATGAAGATCCTGATGAACAATAAAAATTTATGATGATGGCGGATGAAGAAGACGATGAATAGTATCGTAGGTGATGAACGATGATGATGATGTTACTCACGATGCTGTGATAATGATATAATTATGATAATGGCGGTTGCAACTTGTTTATTTTTTATCTATATAAACAAACCGCCGGGTCATGTAAATTAGTATTGAGATTGGGCTTTTGATTGCAACTTGGGCCGTTATATTTTTAATTTATATTGGGTCGTGTTTGTTGGGATCGTTGGGCCGAAATATGATCCATGTATGATTGGGTAAAATGATAATGTCGATGGAGTTTTTGGGTTGAGAAAACAACAAATATATACGGTTTATATAAAATGAAGTCGAGTTTTTAAAACAGAAAGGCAGGACAGAGGGAATGGTTAGGGTGTTGTGTCAATTAATGGGAGGTTGTGGGTTCGAACCTAGGCTAAGGAAATTTATGCTCTTTTTGAACCCTTTTCTCTTAAGGTATTATTATTATTATTATTATTATTATTATTATTATTATTATTATTATTATTATTATTATTATTATTATTATTATTATTATTATTATTATTATTATTATTATTATTATTATTATTATTATTATTATTATTATTATTATTATTATTATTATTATTATCATCATCATCATCATCATCATCATTTTTATTACTAAAATTATCATTTTTATTAAAGACTACCATTTTTGTTAAAAAAAATATATCATTTTTATTACTATTATCATTATTATTATTCTGACATTAATATTATTATTGTAATATTATTATTATTATTATTATTATTATTATTATTATTATTATTATTATTATTATTATTATTATTATTATTATTATTATTATTGTTATCATAACAACTATTATTATTATTATTATAAAACAAAACAACTTTTTTTGTTATTATTATTAATATTATCAAATAACTATTAAGTTATATAAAACTATACTTGATACATATAATATAACTATATTTTATTTATTTAAAGTACATAGAATAAATATAGTTATGAAACATACAAGTTATTAATATAGAATGATATCATTAATAAATATACACATAACTTTATTTGATTACAAGTATATGTTTTAATAAATATATGAATAATATAGGTTCGTGAATTCAAGGTCAACCCTACACTTGTTAAATGTCGTCATATGTATTTTTACTACAAAATACAATATGGTGAGTTTCATTTGCTCCCTTTTATATATATTTTTGGGACTGAGAATACATGCGCTGTTTTTATAATTGTTTTACGAAATAGGCACAAGTACTAAAACTAATTCTACGTGGGTTTAAACCAGAAATATACCCTTAGCTTGGTAACATTAAACTACTTGTCTATGTACGGTAGGCGCGAATCCTAAAGATAGATCTATTGGGCCTGACAAACCCCATCCTAACTATGGGATGCTTTAGTACTTCGAGGTTATTTTAAACACACCTGATCTGGTGTACTTCCGAGGGTAAAACATGAACGTTAAGGCTTGTTACCGGGTGCCTACAACTTATAGAATTCTTTTATACACTTACGAGTGTACATATATTTATAAACGGAAATCTTGTGGTCTATTAATATATTGAAATGATTATTATGATAAACCTATGAACTCACCAACCTTTTGGTTGACACTTTTAAGCATGTTTATTCTCAGGTACGAATTAAGTCTTCCGCTGTGCATTTGCTCATTTTAAAGACATTACTTGGAGTCATTCATGGCATATTTAGATCAGTATCTCGCAATGGGACCAGATGTTGATGACTTCGTCCAGGAGGATTAGGACGGGTCGTTTCATGTGGTATCAGAGCGGTGGTCTTAGCGAACCAGGTCTTGCATTAGTGTGTCTAACTGATAGTTGTTAGGATGCATTAGCGAGTCTGGACTTCGACCCTAGCCGCATATTATAAGTTTTGCTTATCATTTCTTGTCGGAAATTACTTGCTTATCATCATTAAGTTTAGACACGTCTTATTGCCACTAATGCATCGATAGTGTATAGACAAAATTTGTATCTTAGCGTATCTGTTACTGTAGACTTTGCCTGGCAGTTTCCGTAGATTCCTCCGTAACTTATAAGATTTTAGTATTATATATGCATTTATAAATTTTGTAATGAAGGATACTAATCTACATCCTATAATCTATTTCTTATCGAAAATCCTTCATCTGATCGTACGAAATGGATTCCTCAACCAGTTCGAGTTCCTCAGATTCCGACAGCTATTCCGACATGGATATCCACTTGAGCTCTGAAAGCAGTGTAACCGGAATGGATCAACCACTTAGCCATCACCTATTTTGGATGAAATGGGGATGGATTCGTAGTCAACTTAACCAATGGAGACGAGAAGAAGGCGATCCTTTCCATCAACCAAATTTCCCTCTTGGCGATGAACCTGAAGCATTTACCGGCGAACCTATCTGAAACACCATTTTTAGCCTCATCTCCAGGGTAACTCGTCACGATTATCTTCTATCTTTAATTCTAAACCTTATTCATCCTCTTGTTCCAGCTGATAATCATCCTGGAGTAATAGAAGAAGTCAACGAGCTTCGCGCTCGAGTAGTGGCTTTGGAAAATATGGTGCAAAATTTACCAGCTTCAGCAACATCACCGGCACCAACAGTACCACCAACATCAACACCAATACCACCAACAATCTAAGTTTCAACATCACATGCTTCAACATCTCATTCTGTACCTCGAGCATAATCATCGTTCTACGTATCATTCTATCTACTTTATCTTCGTTCTACATATCGTTCTACATCGATTATCTTCGCTCGACACGGCGATTATGTAATTTCTAAAGTTCTAGAGATTATGTAATTTAGTATTAACGATAAATCAAATGAGTTTAATATCATATTAACTCATTAAATCCATGATTACATCTGAAGAAAATATATATGTAAGTATATTCTCATGAAGATTGTAATTAAAAATTCTTTTGTACAAACTGTTAATCGTGAAAATATTTTAACGGGTAAGTAATACCCGAGGAATATTTTGATTTCACATTTATATGTTACACTGTACATTCTTTCAAATCTAACTCAACAGTCATTTACTATCCTACTTACATCCACAGGATATACGAATCCGTTCACCACAATACAACCATTTTCATTCAATTTCATATTTGGATTTTGACTTATCAGGATCCAACAAGTGGCATAATGAAGAAAATATTTGACAAAATAAAATTTGTTAGAAACAAACAAATTAACTATGAGAAATTTTGTTAAGAATCCACGCTAACTGTTCCTAGCTAATTGTTCCTAGCTAACTGATTACATTTTATTTATCGCAATTTAATTATCGCAATTTACATTCTCGCAATTTTATTTATCGTCATTTAATTTCTGTTATTTACTTTACGCACTTTATTTATCGTCATTTAATTTCTGTTATTTATTTTATGCACTTTAAATATCGGGACACGTATACAAGGTTTTGACATATCATATCGACGCATCTATATATATTATTTGGAATAACCATAGACACTCTATATGCAGTAATGTGGGAGTTAGCTATACAGGGTTGAGGTTTATTATACAATAATATATATAGTTTGAGTTGTGATCGAGTCTGAGACATATACGGGTCACGACACGTATTAATTAATTCGAATATAATATATTAAACTATATATGAATTACTGGACAGTTAACTGTGGACTATCGACTGTGGACTAATAATATTGGACAATTAAAAGGAATTAAAATATTAATTATAACATATGAAAATAAACAATTCTTCAAGTTTGCCACTTGATTCCATCTTAAACCTCATTTGTATTTTGACGATTCCAATCTACGTTCAAACTTTTCATGATTCTTGAGAACATCTCAATCGAGAGGATGAACCAACCGCACATCATCTACGGAAGAAAAGGTTGATGCGTATAGTTATGCATCTGAAAACACTCGGAACCTGATTAAACGTTTCACACGTATCTGTGCTAGCTCTTTTGGCATTATTAATACTGAAAATAACATTGAAATTCCTTCTCCAATTATACAATTTTGTCACAGCTCCAACAAGTCAACTTCGACTTTTCGTTCAAAATAACCTTATTATAACCTTGATATATACACGTGCTCATTTATTGTTATCAGAGAACCTTTTATATTCCATCATACTACCATCAGCGTTTAATCATCTAAAAAGACAATTCTCCTAAAAACACCTTGGATTGATAACCAACGATTCAGATATGGCTGCATTAAATGCAGATGAAATAGTAAAATTGTAGATGGTCTAAATGGCCAAAAGTTTAATGATAAAGAATGGAGTGTTGGGAACGCTCGATAGAATATTTGGTACAGAAAAATAGATTGAGTTAACCATGGAGGAGACCAAGGAAAAAGACAAGGACCAAACCCTATATTCAAAGAATCCAGGTAATTCTGGATCCGTCAAAATCTTTAGAGAATATCTTGCTCCGAAGTCATGTTAAAATCTTGCGAAAAATCTTTCTTCATCAACTATCGAACTTAGAAATTCTAAAATATCATCATATATATCTTCGATATTTCTGAAGATATTTTCATAAATATTCTTGTCCGAAATTATCTACCTCTTCGTGTTTTCTGTATTTGATTATATTGGAAACTTCTATAAAATCTAAGTATAAACTATGAATGAATTGTGGAGAAGTGTTGGGAATTGAAGCATGAGTTAGTATAATATAATGGCGCTCGGCCAACGTGATTATATTACAGTAAGTCATGCTGAGTTTCTAATGGAACGTGATGATTCACAGATCTTAACGCCATCATGTGCCATGTCACACGACTCTTTCATTCTATTTAATCTCTAAGCATATCACGGAAATATTTTCTTGATATTTCTGTTATTCCGTAACTCCGACAGTTTGCTAATAAATCGTGCGAATACATTTTCTTTCTGATTAGAAGATTTTTTTAAATTCCTCGAATTCCGGAATTCAACAGTGACTACGTCAAAAATTAAAAGGAACCTCTATTTACTTCATTTCACTCTTTTGTGATAGCTTCACTCATACACTTCGAGTAACTCAATTATTTTATCAACATTACTCAATGTTGATAAAACCCTATTTTGTCAACTCTTATTCGTCATGAAAACATTTTTATTGTTAGCCATAACGACCTCGATCAAATTTCGGGACGAAATTTCTTTAACGGGTAGGTACTGTCACGACCCGGAAAATTTCGACTAATTTTAAACTAAACTCTCGATATGATAGTGTAATTTCAACATGATAAGCAAAGTCTGGTAGGTTGAGTCTCAAAAATTTTGAACTGTTAAATCGACCTTCGACTGTTTTCGACAATTCACGAACAACTATTTGTAAATAGATATATATATATATATATATATATATACATGAATGTAAATTGTAAATATATCTATTTGAAAATATATATATATATATATATATATATATATATATATATATATATATATATATATATATTTAATTTTATATAATAAAACCTGATATTAAAATGTATTGATATATACATATAGTATATGGAAAATAAAGGATTTTGAGCTTAATTAATAAACGTCAGTAACACTCAGTTGATGTTTTGTTAGTTTTAATATAGATATAATACATGTTTATGAAAGATTAAAATAAAAATTGGAGTGTAAATTGATTACGAAGATTCTAGATTTGTTAAAAATATTTTTACCTTTTAAGTTTAAATTTTAGTACTCCGTACATATAAATTGGAACAGAAAATAAATAATTATCGAACCTTTTTGATTAGGTTTAAAACAGTTAATGAGTGAAATAATTAAATATATTTAATCTAAAAATTTGGGATTTTTAGGAACCCTTTTATCCGTAACTGTTTAGCAAGGGACACGATATAATACCTTGGTAAGTGTCGGTAGCATATAGACAAAGGTTGTCACGAGATTTACTGTGTATTAATTATTGTTATTATTATATTAATTAATCTTTAATTTATATTACATTTACATGATTATATATGTGAAAAACCTATGCTGGATAAACATTTGTGTTAACCACCCATTCATCAAAATCCATAAGCCGACGACCACCACGGTCACACCGGAACCACCACCCTCTAACATCGGCAACCATCATCTACAACCACCAACCTACATCACCACGACCACCACACATCAACCCTCACCTCATCACCATTCTTTTTCTCTCTCATACACTCTCTCTCTATATTTTTTTTTCTTTCTTCTTTGTTAAACTATTTTAACACCACCACTATAACCACACCGAGACTTCCATCACTACCATAGAACCATCACAACCGCTATAATCCTCCACCTTAACAACCACCCATTGTTACCACTACTCACTACTAAGTTTCTGTTCTAATCGATGTTCACAGAATCAAACCATCGAACTGCAGCTAATATATTTTTCTTTCTTTCTTTCTCGGATGTCAAACCCACAACTGGTTGTTCGCTGGTGCAGCCTGACCTAGACCTTCTGTTGCCGCTACAATTAATCGTTTATAAATGAAACCCACTGCTACAATAAACTTGCAACTGTTTTACTGTTTTCATTTATTGCTACTGCTGCAGTACGAGTCTTCTTTCTGTTCCGTTACAGATAACGATGGTGGTCGACAAAGTGAAAAATAACGATGAAGATCCTGATGAACAATAAAAATTTATGATGATGGCGGATGAAGAAGACGATGAATAGTATCGTAGGTGATGAACGATGATGATGATGTTACTCACGATGCTGTGATAATGATATAATTATGATAATGGCGGTTGCAACTTGTTTATTTTTTTTTATCTATATAAACAAACCGCTGGGTCATGTAAATTAGTATTGAGATTGGGCTTTTGATTGCAACTTAGGCCGTTATATTTTTAATTTATATTGGGTCGTGTTTGTTGGGATCGTTGGGCCGAAATATGATCTATGTATGATTGGGTAAAATGATAATGTCGATGGAGTTTTTGGGTTGAGAAAACAACAAATATATACGGTTTATATAAAATGAAGTCGAGTTTTTAAAACAGAAAGGCAGGACAGAGGGAATGGTTAGGGTGTTGTGTCAATTAATGGGAGGTTGTGGGTTCGAACCTAGGCTAAGGAAATTTATGCTCTTTTTGAACCCTTTTCTCTTAAGGTATTATTATTATTATTATTATTATTATTATTATTATTATTATTATTATTATTATTATTATTATTATTATTATTATTATTATTATTATTATCATCATCATCATCATTTTTATTACTAAAATTATCATTTTTATTAAAGACTACCATTTTTGTTAAAAAAAAATATATCATTTTTATTACTATTATCATTATTATTATTCTGACATTAATATTATTATTGTAATATTATTATTATTATTATTATTATTATTATTATTATTATTATTATTATTATTATTATTATTGTTATCATAACAACTATTATTATTATTATTATAAAACAAAACAACTTTTTTTGTTATTATTATTAATATTATCAAATAACTATTAAGTTATATAAAACTATACTTGATACATATAATATAACTATATTTTATTTATTTAAAGTACATAGAATAAATATAGTTATGAAACATACAAGTTATTAATATAGAATGATATCATTAATAAATATGCACATAACTTTATTCGATTACAAGTATATGTTTTAATAAATATATGAATAATATAGGTTCGTGAATTCAAGGTCAACCCTACACTTGTTAAATGTCGTCATATGTATTTTTACTACAAAATACAATATGGTGAGTTTCATTTGCTCCCTTTTATATATATTTTTGGGACTGAGAATACATGCGCTGTTTTTATAATTGTTTTACGAAATAGGCACAAGTACTAAAACTAATTCTACGTGGGTTTATACCAGAAATATACCCTTAGCTTGGTAACATTAAACTACTTGTCTATGTACGGTAGGCGCGAATCCTAAAGATAGATCTATTGGGCCTGACAAACCCCATCCTAACTATGGGATGCTTTAGTACTTCGAGGTTATTTTAAACACACCTGATCTGGTGTACTTCCGAGGGTAAAACATGAACGTTAAGGCTTGTTACCGGGTGCCTACAACTTATAGAATTCTTTTATACACTTACGAGTGTACATATATTTATAAACGGAAATCTTGTGGTCTATTAATATATTGAAATGATTATTATGATAAACCTATGAACTCACCAACCTTTTGGTTGACACTTTTAAGCATGTTTATTCTCATGTACGAATTAAGTCTTCCGCTGTGCATTTGCTCATTTTAAAGACATTACTTGGAGTCATTCATGGCATATTTAGATCAGTATCTCGCAATGGGACCAGATGTTGATGACTTCGTCCAGGAGGATTAGGACGGGTCGTTTCAAATTAATCACCCGGATCAAATTTGTGAGGGATGCCTTCTAGGAAAGCACTTCCGAAACAGTTTTCCAATAGAGGCTTCTAGTAGAGCGAAGAAACCTCTAGAACTTATTCACACAGATGTATGTGGACCCATCAGTCCACCGTCCTTCGGTAAAAATAGATATTTTCTTCTATTCATTGATGATTTTAGTCGAAAGACATGGGTCTATTTTCTAAAAGAAAAGTCGGAAGCTTTTGGAATGTTCAAGAAGTTTAAAGCGTTTGTGGAGAATCAAAGTGGTCTCACCATAAAGGCGATGAGATCCGATCGTGGAGGAGAGTTCACATCCAAGGAATTCAAGGAATTTTGCGACAACAATGGCTTACGACGTCCTCTAACTCTTCTGTATTCACCTCAGCAAAATGGTGTTGTGGAAAGAAAGAATAGGACCATTCTTGATATGGCTCGGAGTATGTTAAAAAGCAAAAGGATGTCGAAGGAGTTTTGGGCCGAGGCAGTGGACAGTGCGATTTATCTAGCAAATCGCTCGCCCACTAGAAGTGTTAAGAACAAAACTCCCATTGAAGCTTGGAGTGGAAGGAAGCCTGGCATCTCACACCTACGAGTGTTCGAAAGTGTGGCATATGCTCATGTTCCAGATCAGAAGAGGACGAAGCTTGATGATAAAAGCGAGAAGCTTATATTCGTGAGCTATGACTCAAGTTCGAAGGGTTACAAGCTATACAATCATAAGACCGGTAAATTAATCTCAAGTCAAGACGTGGTTTTCGATGAAGAAGCAACATGGGATTGGAATGTTCCCGAAGAAGAGAACTACGATTTTCTCCCATATCCGTTCGAGAGTACTATAAGGAACGAAGAATATCTAGAGGTTCAAGAACCTTCTAGTACACCATCTCCACACTCTTCACGTACTCCAACCACTACATCTAATGAAGTGACACCAACATCAGGAGGAGAATCAAGTAGGCTACAACATCACACAAGGAGCATTGAGGAGTTGTACAAGGTAACTCAACCTATGGAGGATCTAACATTGTTCAGCCTTCTTGCCGATTGTGAGCCAATAAGTTACGAAGACGCAGCAAAAAGCCAAAAGTGGAAACGTGCCATGGACGAGGAGATTCAAGCAATCGAGAAGAATGATACGTGGGATCTTGCTACACTACCAAAAGGGCATAAGGCTATTGGTGTAAAGTGGGTGTACAAGGCCAAGAAGAATTCCAAAGGTGAAGTTGAAAGATATAAGGCAAGGTTGGTGGCGAAGGGATATAGTCAACGAGCCGGCATAGACTATGACGAGGTATTTGCTCTTATCGCTCGTCTAGAAACTATAAGATTGATAATCTCACTTGCGGCTCAACATAATTGGAAGATTTATCAAATGGATGTCAAATCCGCGTTCCTTAATGGCCACTTAGAAGAAGAAGTCTATATAAAACAACCTTTGGGATACATCGTGAAAGGCCAAGAGAATAAGGTGTTAAAATTGAAAAAGGCATTATACGGGTTGAAGCAAGCGCCTCGGGCATGGAATAGCAGGATATACAAGTATTTCCAGCAGAATGACTTTACGAAATGCCCCCATGAGCATGCCCTCTACACCAAAGTTAGCAATGATGGAGATGTTATGATTGTGTGCCTATACGTGGATGACTTGATATTCACCGGTAGTAATCCCAAAATGTTCGAGTAGTTCAAGAAAGCAATGGTTCGGGAATTCGAGATGACCGACATTGGACTTATGGCTTACTATCTTGGGATCGAGGTAACACAAAAGAAAGAAGGAATATTCATATCCCAAGAAGGATATGCGAATGAGGTGCTCAAGAAGTTTAAGATGAATGACTGCAAATCAATGAACACACCAGTGGATTGCAATCTCAAATTGTCAAAAGATGATGAAGGATACTTGGTGGACCCAACACAATACAAGAGTTTGGTTGGAAGTCTGAGGTACCTAACCTGCACGAGGCCAGATATTCTCTACGGAGTTGGACTAGTAAGTCGATACATGGAAGCACCTACAATAAATCACTTGAAGGCAGCCAAGAGGATACTTTGCTACATCAAAGGTACGATTGACTATGGCCTGTTTTATTCGCCTTCTAATCACTTCAAGCTAGTTGGATACAGTGATAGTGATTGGGCTGGAGACATTGATGATCGTAACAGTACGAGTGGTTTCGTGTTCTATATGGAAGACACGGCGTTCACATGGAGCTCGAAGAAGCAACCCATTGTGACTCTGTCAACGTGTGAAGCTGAGTTTGTAGCAGCAACATCGTGCACCTGTCATGCAATATGGCTCAGGAAGTTACTAAATGAGCTTAAGTTTTTTCAAAAGGAACCTACAGAGATATATGTGGATAACAAGTCTGCGATTGCTCTAGCAAAGAATCCAGTCTTCCATGATCGAAGCAAACACATAGATACAAAATACCATTACATAAGGGAGTGTGCTTCAAATAAAGAGGTGCAGATAAAGTACGCGAAGTCACTTGACCAAGTTGCTGATATTTTCACAAAGCCCCTAAAACACGAGACATTTCAGAGATTACGGAATATGCTCGGAGTAACGAAATCAAGTTTAAGGGGGGCTGTTGGAAATTAAACTTGATTTTGGGCTATGTGTTTTGGATTTGGGCTTGCAAGTATCCAAGTATTTTGGATCAAGATTGTAGTCCAATATGTAGAAACTTCTTGAAAAATGTAGTAGTCAAAGTGTGTAGAAAAATCTTGTAAAATATCTAAAGATAATAATTAGGAAATATCTAGATAATCTTAGGAAATATCTAGATAATCTTAGGAAATATCTAGATATTAGTAGATGATAAAGAGTTCTAGACTACTCCATTGAGTAGTATAAATAGAGGGCTTCACCCCTCATTTGTAATCAAGCAAAGCAATAAGCAATAAAACAAAGTTTTCAAGATCAATCAAACTTCTAAATTATCAATCCTCTCTCCCACAAATAATATACATAACCTCCTATTTCAACATGCACTCCAATTGCTCACCATTCAGCCTATCCAAACAAATATATAGAAAAAATTCGTCATCAAAGCAAATGTACCTCAAACTTAAACTCAAACTCGATATAAAATCAAATTTGGAGGTTTCATATGAATATGTATGAAGTTGAAGATACAAAAGTTCCTCGCTTGGAGCAAGTTAACAAATTAGTTCCAGAACTGGAAATACATTATACATTTAGTTGCAAAAACCATCTATATTCATGCATTTAGATACTGCGTGCTTTTTAAATTAAAATCAATGATATCTAGCCTTTCAAAAAAAAAAAAAATCAATGATATCTATAAAGAAACTAGGAGGAATCACACAAAAGTGGACAAAACAAGCAGGGACAAAGTCTACGCAAAAGAAAAACGGCTAATATTCTAATTAAGACCGTTATCCAAAAAAAAAAAAAACTTTCTTTTGCTAGTAATTGATGGTGTTAAGCCTGTTAGAAATATGTTCTCGGGTTGGCTACGGTTCGATCGTGATTTGACCGTGGTACATATATTCCGAAGATATGCCCATGACATTAAATAATAAAAGTCCATTTATCCTATTCGGTCACACACAAAGGCCAATCGTAAATTGTTTGATATACCTTCTAATCGGAAATTAATTTATTAATCATTAGTTAATGGTTTAATAAATTAAGTAAGTTTTTTTTATGTGTGTACATATACTTACAAATCTAAATATATAAGATTTGATTTGATATAAATAAGATTTGATTTGATTTGTAAATCTTATTTTATATAAAGATTTGTACTATAATCATATTTTATATAATATATAAGATTTGATTTGATATAAATAAGATTTGATTTGATTTGTAAATCTTATTTTATATAAAGATTTGTACTATAATCATATTTTATATAATATATAAGATTTAATTTGATATAAATAAGATTTGATTTGATTTGTAAATCTTATTTTATATAAAGATTTGATTTTGTAAATCTTTTAAAATCTTTCCAAATCTTTATATTTGTATTATATGTATCAATTTTATTCTATATAATACCAAGTCTTGGTATTGAAAATATATATGTAACTTGAGATACAAAAACACACATACAAAATGATATTTCTCTTTCTCTTTTTCAAGTAACCAAAATACTTGAGATCTATAATTGGGTTCGGTTTTGGTGGAAATAAGGAAAAAGAAAAGATCCGTTAAGTAGAAGGTATAGATTGAAACAAGGTTGAAACTTTGAGTGTCTATCGTTTAGAGGAACTCTTCTTTGGATTTTTTCAGATTCGATCTTCAAAAGGCTACAAAGGTTGTATTCTAATCTTCTCTTGTTTAATTTCGTTAATTTTGTTTTGTTTGCTAAAGTTTTGTACAATGATCCGTGGAAGAGTATGATTTTGTAAAGTTTTAAAAATGCTTCCGCTCGCTTTGAATTTGTATCATACTCCAACAGTGGTATCCGAGCCATCTTGTACAAGTTTTAGCAAACTTTTCTTATGATATTTAGTTTTGATGAATGCGTTGTGCATGATTCTTGGAGATGATCATGCATAACAAACATGCAAAACAAGTATCATGATTTATGTTTTATGTTTCCTAAATACTAATTTGAATCTTAGATTTTGGCAAAATGTAAAATAGGTTAAATTCATTTTTTTTCATTTAAGAAATTTTTTTCAGCCTGGACAGTCCGTATTTGATGGACTGTTTCGGGGCTTTAAACTCAATATTATTGTATGAGACCAATTTCATTTGAAAGCTAACTGAAAGAACTTAAATTTGAAAAAAAAATTCATCGAAAATGGATTAGAAATGAGTAAGATATGACCATTTAAAGTTACATGTATGAATCTGCCAAAATCCGAAAATTTTAATGGTAACTTGCATGTTGACTATTAAAGATTCAATGTTTAGGAAAATAAAGTACATGAATTCTTTTCATGTTTTACATGAAATGAGAAAATTAAAATTATTAATTTTAGACTTTATGCTTTGGTAAAGTGAATAAATCTCCAACATGTTTTGATTCACTTAATATGTTTATTTGGATAGTTTTGGCATGAAAACCATACTTACAAAATATGAAGTGGGTTTACATACATATGTTATGTAAACAAGGATTGAATATTATAAGTGCCATTAAGTGTTGTTTAAATCAATCCTTATCGAAACATGTTATATGAAAATGGACGGTTGGCACTCCATTTGTTATGTATGTGATTGTTGTATGAAATCAGTAGTATTTGCCTCAATAAGACCCTTGTGTGGATGTTTGGTTGTATGATTTAATTTATTATTTATTCGGGATGAATGTAATAATTTATTAAACGACTTGCATGTCGTCTTTCTATTTATATTGTATTTGTAATAGTATAGAAAATAGAATAGTTATTTTGTAAGATAATGCAACCAAGATTGAAATCAAGAAGACGATGTTCACAAGGCGGCCCATCCGAGCATATAATGGAGATGGCGGTTTTAGTGGGAGCCAATTCTCACACAAGGTTATGTCCCTAGTTGACCACGTTTTTCCGTGTGTTGGCTCACCGGAAAAACGCATAGGACTCGAGGCATACTACCGATAATTGCGTGTCATGATTATTATTGTTTTATTATTTGTCTACGCCATGCTAGCTAGAAAATGTTTAAAGAAAAAAAATAAAAGGGACAATAATCATATAAAACGGTTTGGTTAAAATTAGTTTAACAAACGCAACACGCAATACATAATTAGCAAATGTTTTAAAATGGTGTAAACTACTTTTGCTAAAAGAAAACAAAAACCCGTTTTAAATGTAAACTTTACGCTATCCATGAGTAGTACACACATCCGAACCTTCTACCTGTTAGAGTTCGCGATACCCGAGAGTCTTGGGCCGGACTTTAATTGGGTGTTGGGAAGGGTGAGGTGAATTTCGCGATACCCGAGAGTCTTGGGCCGGATTTCACGTGAATCTATCACGGACGGTTTACAATCTGAAATCGTGGTTTGCGGCAAACCCGCCACGAGGAAGGATTAGCGTAGAAGGGATTAAACATGCCAAGTGAAATAATTGATTATCACTAAATCCCGCAGAACCTAAGAATTTCATAATGGATGAAATTGGTAATATAGTTACCTACCTAAATAGCTTATGGTTGGCGATCCGCGACGAACCCGTCGTTAACATAAGTGAAATATGGATCTTAGCCTTGTTAATTATAATTGTTTGAATATTAAACACACTTGGGTAATTATCTTAACAAGGTTTAAACATATCAAACTAACTAATACAACTTACTTTAAAAATAAAATATGACAGATGTCTGCAACAAACACAAATCCTACTCCGTCATCAATCACTAATTTCTGCCTTAAAGGGCTCCTCGAAAAGGACAAGCTTACGGGCTTGAACTACATGGACTGGCTTCGCAACCTAAGAATTGCTCTTAGGATGGAAGGAAAGATCAGGGCAATTGAGGAACCCTTACCGGCAGAACCCGGATCGAGAGCTACTCAAGCGGCTAGGGACGAGTTTGAAAAACGGCGTTCCGAGTCTAATGAGGTAGCATGCTTGATGTTGGCGACCATGTCTCCAGAGCTCCAAAAGGGCATGGAGAGCTTAGGGTCGTATGACATGTTTAACCAACTCAAGGACATGTTCCAACCACAAGCAAAGCAAGAAAGGTTTGACACCGTGAAAGCTCTCGTATCTTGCAAAATGGCAACGGAAAGTAGCGTTAGTGTCCATGTACTACAAATGAAAGGATACATAGACCGGTTGGAGCGCCTTGGTTTTTCCATAAGTCAGGAGCTTGCAACGGATTTTATCCTGAACTCGCTGACTAGTGCATATGAAGGATTTATTATGAACTATAATATGAACAATATGGAGAAAACAATCATGGAGCTCCATGGCATGTTGAAAACCGCTGAGGCTAACATGGCCAAAGCTAAACCCGCAACTACCGTTCTAGCCATTCGTGAAGGTGGGATTAAGAAGAAGAAAAACAAAGCAAAGGGCAAGAACAAGGGCAAGGGTAAGGTCGGCACGTCCAACTTCAAACCTAAACCTAAGGGCATTGCTAACTCTTCTACTTCAAAGATCCCGCAAACCAAGTCTCCCGAAGAAGCAATATGCCTTCATTGTGGGGATAAAGAACATTGGAGGCGCAATTGTACTAAGTACTTGAAGGAACTTAATGAACTACGGGCTAAGGGAGTCGCCGTACCTTCAGGTTTGTTCATGATTGAACTAAACAATACTACTATTTCTAATTCCTGGGTATTGGACACGGGATGTGGTACTCACATTTGTACAAATGTGCAGGGACTCACAAGAAGTAGGAAGCTGAAGACCGGGGAGCTTAATCTAATCATGGGGAATAAGAATGTTGCCTCTGTTGACATGATTGGAGAATACAGGCTTTCTTTTGATTCTAGTTTATGTATTGTTTTATCTAATGTTTGCTACAGTGCCGAAATGGCAAGAAACATTATATCTTTTGATGCTTTATTTAATGATGGTTTTAATTTTAGTTTTGATAATGGATCAATACTTGTTCACAAAAATGGGATGTTTTATTTCAAGGCTAGTCCTTGTAAAGGCATCTTAGAAACCACAGCAAAGCTAAATGATAGTTCAATCTACAATGTTGATTCATCCAAAGATGTTTTGGATAAAACGTATCTATGGCATTGTCGTTTAGGCCACATAAACAAGAAACACATAGCCAAACTCCAGTCAGATGGAATTCTAGAATCATTTGATATAATATCGTATGATGAATGCGAATCTTGCTTATCAGGAAAAATGATAAAGGCACCTTTCACAGGAAACTGTAAACGGGCAAAGGATCTGTTGGGGTTGGTACACACTGATGTGTGCGGTCCGTTCAGATCGCCTACTAGACACCAGGAACGATACTTCGTTACATTTACTGATGACTTCAGTAGATATGGCTATGTTTATTTAATTAAACAAAAGTCTGGAACTTTTGGAGTGTTCAAGGCATACCAAAACGAAGTAGAAAATCAACTGAACAAAAGAATTAAGATTCTCCGATCTGATAGAGGTGGTGAATATCTTAATGATGAATTTCGTGATCATCTACGGGGTTGTGGGATAATCTCACAATTAGCTCCTCCTAGAACACCACAACATAATGGTGTGGCTGAAAGGAGGAATCAAACATTACTTGATATGGTTCGATCCATGATGAGCCGCACAATACTTCCAATCAGTTTTTGGGGTTACGCCCTACAAACTGCTGCAAAGATCCTTAACCTCATCCCAACCAAGAAAGTTTTCAAAACACCTTATGAGATATGGGATGGTAAAACTGTGTCTCTCTCATATCTAAGAATCTGGGGTTGTGAGGCTTACGTTCGTCGTGAAGCTCAAGATAAACTTGAACCCAGATCTGAAAAGTGTTTATT
Organism: Rutidosis leptorrhynchoides; assembly: GCF_046630445.1. Lineage (NCBI taxonomy): Eukaryota > Viridiplantae > Streptophyta > Magnoliopsida > Asterales > Asteraceae > Rutidosis > Rutidosis leptorrhynchoides. Next base: position 342,010,559 of record NC_092343.1, read on the forward strand.
TGTTGGTTACCCGACTGATTCTTTTGGATATTTGTTTTACAACCCTACTGAGAACAAAGTCTTTGTGTCTCGAAAGGGAGTCTTCCTTGAAAAGCATTTCATATCAAAAGAAACCAGTAGGAGCAAAATAGACCTTGAAGAAATTCAAGAATCAACCAACATGGAAACTGATATTGGAACCGATTCTCCTCAAGAGGTCGACGAACCTGCTGTTGAGAGAGAAACTGACCTACAGCCACCACCCATACGTAGATCTGATAGAGTTCATCAAACACCAAAGAAATATAGTTTACACATATTTGAGGGTGATGATGAAAATATAGATTCTGATGAACCTATTACCTATCAGGAAGCGATAACAGGCCCTGAGTCTACCAAATGGAAGGAGGCTATGGACAACGAGATCCAATCCATGCATGATAATCAAGTCTGGACCTTGATTGATCATATACCAGGTATTAAAACCATTGGGTGTAAGTGGGTCTTCAAGAAGAAGACCGATATGGATGGAAATGTACACACATTCAAAGCCTGACTGGTGGCTAAGGGTTACACGCAACAATATGGTGTAGACTATGATGAAACCTTTTCACCAGTAGCTATGTTGAAATCTATTAGAATACTTCTTGCCATAGCTGCATTTTATGACTATGAGATATGGCAAATGGATGTAAAAACAGCTTTCCTTAATGGTAAACTAACAGAGGATGTGTTTATGACACAACCTGAGGGTTATGTACATCCTAAGTATCCTAATAGTGTGTGCAAGCTTCAAAGGTCCATTTATGGACTTAAACAAGCTTCTCATACCTGGAATCTTTGCTTTAATGAGAAGATCAAAGAATTTGGTTTTATTAGAGGCGAAGATGAGCCATGTGTCTATGTTAGGTCTAGTGGGAGTGTTGTAGACTTCCTTGTACTATATGTCGATGACATATTACTCATGGGAAACGATATCCCGACATTGAAAGATGTCAAAGCTTGGCTAGGAAAATGTTTCTCCATGAAAGACATAAGAGATGCATCATATATTTTGGGTATAATGATCTATCGAGATAGGTCAAGGAGATTAATTGGGCTAAACCAAAGTGCATATATAGATAAGATACTGAAGAAATTCGGTATGCATAACTCCAAGAAAGGGTGCGTTCCTATGAACCCTGGAATGATATTGAGCAAGTCTCAATGTCCTAATTCTGACTTGGAATCGGCTACCATGAGTCGGACTCCATATGCTTCAGCTATAGGATCGATCATGTATGCGATGATATGCACTAGGCCTGATGTATCGTATGCACTAAGCATGACTAGTCGTTATCAGGCCAATCCTGGTGAAGCTCATTGGATAGCAGTCAAGAACATTCTAAAGTATCTTAGGAGGACTAAAGAGATGTTCTTGGTCTATGGTGGGAATGATGAGCTGAGCGTCAAAGGATACTCAGACGCTAGTTTCCAATCAGATAGAGATGATTGCTCTTCACAATCAGGATTTGTATTTATGTTGAACGGTGGAGCCGTCACATGGAAAAGTGGCAAGCAAAATACTATTGCTGATTCTACGACAGAAGCCGAGTATATAGCGGTAAATGAAGCTGCTAAAGAGGCCATGTGGATAAAGAAATTCATCGGGGATCTAGGAGTGGTTCCTACAATCCATGATCCTGTTGAGATTTTCTGCGACAATGTGAGTGCGGTTGTCTTGGCTCAAGAACCGAGGTCATAAAAGCACACACGGCACATACTCAGAAAGTACCATTACATCCGTCAACTTGTAGCAGAAAATGACATATTATTAAGTAGAGTAGACACGACTAAGAACTTGGCTGATCCTTTCACCAAGCCTTTGCCACAGACTAAGCATGATGCTCATAGCATGTCTATTGGCATTCGTGTCATCGATGATAAAGTTTGATTGTATTTATTATGTTAAGTTTGAAACTTTAAACATTGGGCAATAATATATGTTGCAATTGATCTGATGATTAATATATTGAGATTATATTATACGCACGATGCGATCATTTCATTGTATATTGCCATGTTTCATTTTGCATGTTTTAACTTCCAATGAATATTATTTCATAAACTTCCACAGTCGATCATTCTCTAAGGAAGATAGAATTGAATTAAGGCTGCTATGAAGTGTAGTAATATAGGCTTATATGAAACTACATTCATGAGGAACTTGATAGTTGATTCAAGGTTCTGGAATGACCACACTTAGACATTACTTCATGGTTTTAAGTCACAAGTAAGCTCTAAGATGGCAATATCATTTATCCTAGAGTGGATATGTATGAGGAATCCTGACACAAACTATATTCTACTTTGACCTGTATTTAACGCTGTGCGTAAATGCCAGTCATAAGGGTGCAGATCAGGTACAATATGGGATGTGGTGGATGTCTATACAGTTGAAGCAATTTGTTCCTTCTTCTCATAGCAAGTTGAAGCGATATCTCTGGGCCCCTTGTTGATTTGTGCTGCATTAAATGCATGGCCATGCTACGACTGAATTGATGCAATAGCAGTCTATTTGATCACCACAAATCTCTATCGGGAAACATAATCTTGAATGATGATGATTGACACTTAACCATGTCACACGTTCATATAGATATCTTGAACAAAAGGATGACTGATATAAATCAAAATATAGGAGTGTAACGTAGCAGACTAGTTGTTACACACGGTGTGTCTTTTAAGACAGGCCAATATTATTAATGTCAGTGCAAGTGGGAGTATGTTAGAAATATGTTCTCGGGTTGGCTACGGTTCGATCATGGTTTGACCGTGGTACATATATTCCGAAGATATGCCCATGACATTAAATAATAAAAGTCCATTTATCCTATTCGGTCACACACAAAGGCCAATCGTAAATTGTTTGATATACCTTCTAATCGGAAATTAATTTATTAATCATTAGTTAATGGTTTAATAAATTAAGTAAGTTTTTTTTATGTGTGTTGATGTGCAACGAGGTGTATATAAAATAGTTATTATTTTACTAGAAAATACTATTAAATACGATACAATTTTACACAAGATATTTATTTATTTATAGAATGGATATACTTAAACCTTGCTACAACACTTATAGGCAGTGTACCTAATCGTACAGTAGTGTAGTTTTTAGTAAGTCCGGTTCGTTCCACAGGGAAATCTTTAAACAAAGCTCAACGCTATATTAATTTACTTTTATAAAAATACAAATATATATATAAGTAATATTATTATTATAAAGGGGGGTTTTTACCGTTTAATGACCGGTTTGTCGATTTTACAACTTTAGTCGCAGTTAAAACCTAATGTAAAATATAAAATAAATACAAGACTTTAAATTAAAGCGTAAAGTAAATAACGATAATGAAATTGCGAATAATAAAAGTGCGATAAAATTAAATTGCGATAATTAAAAGTACGATAATTAAAAGTGCGATTAAATAAAATAACAATAAATAAAAGTGCGATAATTAGAAGTGCAATTAAATATAAAATAAAGGAATTTAAATATGAAATAAAAGAATTATGCTTATTTAAACTTCCGTAATCATGATGTTTGACGTGTTGATTTTAGTTTTATGCCCATGGGTTAATTGTCCTTTGTCCTGGATTATTCAATATGTCCGTCTGGTTTTTGTCCATAACAGTCCATCAGTCATAAATATAAATTGCAAGTGTCCTTGTCAAATTATTATTATACCCGAAGATAAATATTCCAACTAATTGGGGATTCGAATTGTAACAAGGTTTTAATACTTTGTTTAATGAATACACAAGGTTATCGACTGCGTGTAAACCAAGGTTTTACTACTTTGTTAACAATTACACCAATTACCCTTGAATGTAATTTCACCCCTGTTTTAATTATTTTAGTGGCTATTAATCCATTCCCGTGTCCGGTTAAATGAACGATTATTCGTACATATAAATACCCCGCCCATCGTGTCCGATCGAGTGTATATGGTAATTTATAGGGACGCCCAATTGTAAATCTTTATATTAACATTAACAAACTTTCATTTAGTTAAACAAATATAAAGCCCATTAATAGCCCATAGTCTAGTTTCCACAAGTGTCGTTCTTTTGTCCAAACCCCAATTATGGTACAAAGCCCAATTACCCAATTTTAGTAATTAGCCCAACATCACGATTACTTCGTTTTAAATAAGCATAATAATAACTTAGCTACGAGACATTACTATAAAAAGGTTGAACATAACTTACAATGATTAAAAATAGCGTAGCGTTACACGGACAGAATTTCGACTTACACCCTTACAACATTCGCTAACATACCCTTATTATTAGAATTATAATTAAAATTAAAATATAAATTATAAATATAATTATATTTACGTATGAAGAGGAAGAGAAAAAAAGATGATAAATTTGATCAGAATTCGGTTGGCTTTATAGCCAGAAGTGAAATTTGGGGCTCCGCGACTCGCGGCAAAATGCCCATAAAACTCCGCGAGTCGCGGAGAGATATTTACAGCTCACACCCTTGGAGTTTCTTGCTGCCGACGGTTTTTAATATATTTATATAATATATATATAATTAATATAATTAATTATATATTATATTATATTTATATACATAGTTAACTTGTAATTTTTAGTCCGTTGCGTCGAGCGTTAAGAGTTGACTCTGGTCCCGGTTCCGGATTTTCGAACGTCCTCGCGTACAATTTAATATCTTGTACTTTGCGTTTTGAATCTTGTACTTTTGTAATTTCGAGACGTTTCTTATCAATAATTGGAACCTTTTTGATTGTCTTTTGTACTTTTGAGCTTTTTGGTCGTTTGCGTCTTCAATTCGTCGAATCTGTCTTTTGTCTTCACCTTTTATTATTTAAACGAATATCTCTTGTAAATAGAACAATTGCAACTAAAAGCTTGTCTTTCTTGAGGAATAATGCTATGAAATATATGTTCGTTTTTAGCATTATCAAATATTCCCACACTTGAGCGTTGCTTGTCCTCAAGCAATATCGTCTTGAAATACTAGAATCACTTCTTTATTCTTCACACTTTGTACATCAGTGATTTCTATACGGCGGTATAAACAATGATAGTAACGATATGGTTTACAGTCCCACATGACTATAAAAATTTAGATCCATTAAGGAAATTGGATCTTTATGAAAACATTTGATCTTTTGAAAATTAAATCTAGTTTTTACCCTAGATAAGTTTTCTGGAATAACCCTTTACCGGTGTTTGCAAAATATTTGTGGGTTTGGTGGGTTTCAGATTTGAAAATTTTAGCTCAAAACTTGCGGTTTTGTGTCACCCACTTGCTAACCTTGTATTTGGAAAGCAACACGTCCAGTTTACTTGTTCCGTATATTACCTTTTGGTAAACTACCGTCCGGTTGTAAAGGAAAGCGTTGAACAAGCAACTGTTTAAGGCAATGTCCCGTGACATGCTTTTGATTATGGTCTATAACGTGTCGGACGCAATTACTATCCTTGGTAGGAGCAATAGTAAAGCTCACCCTTATAATTTTTCGGTCTGGCACAAGGTCCTGTCTTTGACCATGCTATGCAACCACCGTTCTTACGGTTGACACCCGATTTAGTTCAGGTGACCTAATGAATTCCAGGTGAATTCCTAGGATTTTACGTTCAATGGTAATGAACGCATTGAAAATAGGGCTTTCAGAAAACAAATCGGTTTATAATTTTGATCAAAATATTTTCTCGTTTAAGCTCGAGTTTAGATATCATTGAATTCCATGAGTTTGAATTCTCAATCTTTAAGTTCAATCTCAAGGATTGAGTAATATCAGTCTTAAAAGCTGATTTTTAATCTTTAAGGAGATTATCCTTTCTGGGGATCTGATTCATTAGTCTTATCAAGCTAATTTGCACGGTGCCTCCCCATTGTACGAGATAAATCCTTCTCATGGTTAGGATAAATCTGACCACTTGGCGACCCTGTTTAATGCTGAGGTCCGTGGATTTCCTGCTGATTTTAGTGATGACTTTTCTAGATTTTTCGTCAACCTACAGCTGGTCTGGACGACAACTTCATGACCTAAATCAAGAAGCGCGTGTCTTTTTCGGAAGACTTTACTTCCTTTTAATGATGGAATTGATTCATCGTGTAGATCCATCTCTTCTTTTCTTTCATTGGGTAAAACAGTTTAGTTTAGTCCAAAGCAAAAGTATTTTCAGTTATTTGTTACAGATATATGTGACATATGTTTAAAATAATTTGGTAAATTTTCCCACACTTGGCTTTTATTTTCCTTTTTATCGTCCTCTATTCCATTTTAAATGAATTTTAACATTTTAGTTTGTTTCTCAATTTATGTCCTTTCCGAGGTAACAATAATTTCGGTGTTAAAACCTAGTTTTATCGTTCATAAATATGTATAAACATGATTTTGAATTCATTTAATTGAAAATTTTGAAAAATTTTACTAGAATTGGGTAGTCAGTATATAAGACTAGGGCTGTTCTTTTTTATCAGAGAGCACTAGATTCTAATACAACTACTGCTTTACTAGTATTTTTAATGGTAACCAAGTGTTTAATATAAAAATTTTAAAATCCGAAAGAATTTAACCCCTTCCCACACTTAAGATCTTGCAATGCCCTCATTTGCAAGAAATCAGTAACAATTTAAATTATTGAGGGTGATTTGTGTGAAAATGATTAAATTTTTACCAAAGTTTCCAAATATATTGGCGTTTGTTTGCTGAATGATAAATGGTGCACATCATTTGTTCATTCCGTCTTGTTGTTATTTCACATATATTTTGCATCTTGTCGTCAAAATTAGTTGCTTTTGCTGAACTTAATGCCAGTCTTTGAAAATGCGTTGTTTTACCCTGTTGTGTACATAAGATAAACTGCAAACATATATACATATTTTTGAAGTTTGGTTTATTACCCCACGTTCAAAAATTATTAAAATCTAAGAATAAAAGTTAGATAATTATAAAAATGATTACAATATTAATAAAAGTATTAAACATATCAATAATTACAAATTACAAAATAAAAAAAAAATAAGTAAACTAAGGATGATATTGGTACCAATAGGGGTTCCACGCATAACCATAAGTGCTATAGAATGCTTCGGCAGGGTCATACGTAGGATATGGTGGCTGCATCTCTATCGACCAAGGAGGGAAGACGGGTTTCGGTGTAGGAATATAGTTTCTACCTATATGTTGGCAATGCGCTATGATCTGGTTCTGATGAACTTGCCAATCTTCAAATGCTCTCTGTCTAGCATTTTCGTATTCCTGAGAAGCTATAAACCTATGCATTTCTTGCATCTCATTCCCCCCTCCTACATTACCTTGTTCCTGGTTTCTCTCTACCTGTGGATGTCTACCATTGTATCGTACTGCGGCGTTATTTCGCCGCTTCAAAACTTTCGCACCATGGTAGACATTTAGACCTATAGTGTCGCGGGGTTCCGGCTCTTCTACTAATAATCCCCCCCGACTTATATCCACACCGAGATATTCACCAATCAAAGTAATAAAAATACCACCTCCTATTATGCTATGTGGACGCATCCCCCGAACCATAGCTGATAAATAATAACCCACACAATATGGTATACTTACAGCGCTGTGTGGGTCTCGAATACACATATGGTAAAACAAATCTTGTTCATTTACCTTTTCTTTGTTTTTACCCCTTTGTGTAATCGAATTAGCTAAAAACCTATGTATTACTCTTAATTCGGCTCTATCTATATCCAAATAAGAGTAGTTTCCCCCTTTGAAACGGTGATGGCTTGTCATTTGACTCCACACACCGTGTGTATCAAAATTCTCATCTATTTTCCTACCGTTTAGTATCAATCCTCTACAATCGGCAGACGCTAATTCCTCAGGCGTATATATACGTAAAGCCTGAGCCATGTCCAGTAAAGACATGTGGCGCATCGAACCGCCTAACAAAAATCTAATAAAAGAACGATCGGTTAAACTAGCTACCCGATCATTCAACTCTATACTACATAACAACTCTTCACACCATACTTTATATACAGGTCTGCGTATGGTGAATAAACATATCCAGTCATTAAAAGAAGAATTACCATACCTCTGTACCAGTAATTCCCTAATTGGCCCGGCCAATTCTACAGCTTCCAAGGGTCCCCATTCTATGACCCTCGGTACCTCAACAACCTTGGAATGAAGAGTATGCAAACCCCGTTGATATTTTGGATAATCTATCCAAAGTCTGTCAAATCTCAGGTTCGGATGCAACTGTTCCAAGTGCATATCTGAAAAGGTCATGACTGGATGAGGTACATCCTGCTTGTAGTAGTTATCTACCTCCTGTTGTTCCAAGTTCTCAGCAGGAGCATGGCGGGCTTGGGATGAAGATTCACCCCTTTCAGTCTGCAAAACACATCAAACACAAATTTTGTGCATCCAAATATGCATTAGTGTCAGCAAAATCATCAATCAAAATAATTACAATGACATTATCAATTTATATCAAACTTAAGCTTATTTTCACATTTTTATCAAATCTACACTTTTTCAAATAAGCATATACGAAAATTTTCACCAAGTTCATAAGCATTCAACTCAAATAACATGTCAAAATAATCATTACTAGCAAATAAACAAGTCTCAAATGGCATTATCTTTCAAAAATCAAGTTCATGAATTTTGGACTTGAAAAAGTCCACTTTAATTCTCAAAATCATGTTTAGGCTCAAAGTTTGGATCATTTAACTACCTAGACATGTTACACTACTCAATTTAGCAACAATTCATGACAAAAATCGGCCATAACCTGTTTATATCAAAAAGCCCCAAATTGCTCAAGAACACAAACCCTAGATTATTCAAAATTTGAAGTTTAAGGCTTCTAATCATGTTAAACAGCATCAATCTAGGTTATACAAGCATAATACATAAACAATTTAAGTCTAATTACACTAAAAAGCATCAAAATCAAATTGGGGAAAAATAGCTCAAGAACACTAAAATTCGAATTAAATGGTGTTTAGGTGTAGAAATTTACCGTTTTTCTTGAGTAGTTCTTAGATATCATCCTTCTTAACATGATTGTAGCAAAAAATTTGGTGATTAACGGTTAAAAATTGAGATTTTTGGGGGTGATTTTCGTGGGTTTTCGCAGTATTTTTCGGGTGTTTATGCAGTGTGTTTGTGTGTGGGAGCTGATCAGTTCGTGTGCAGCTCTTATTTTTTTTCTGTAATTTTATCCCTCCGCGAGTCGCGGAGGTTTTGCCCTGCAAACTCCGCGAGTCGCGGAGTTTATCCTTTTTTTTTTTTTTTTTTTTTTTTTTTTTTTTTAACTTATAACACAATTAAGAAATTAATTTTAAAATTTTGTTTCCCTTGTTATTTAGGACGAGGTCGTTTCGGATCGATGTCCTAGTCCGTCCCTCGACAAAATTTTAAAATTTGTCTTTTTGTAGCGATTGTTTTTAAAAGCTAAGATTTTTGGGTTTTTTTAATGTTTTTGGCATACTTTAAATCAATAAGATTAAAAATAATGATAATAAAAGTTCTCGTCCCTCCCTCGGGTAAAGCAATTTCGGTTCAAAGACCTAGTCTTCAACTTACGACAAATTTTAAAAATCATATTCTTAACTTATTGAGATAAAGTAAATTTTTGTTTTTAAATTCACACAACTTAAATATAAAATTCAAAATTAATATTAAAAATAATCACACCAAACTTAAAATTTGAAATGCATAAAATTAAAATTTCATATTTTAAAAATTAAAAATTCACACCAAACTTAATTTAAAAATTCATAAATTCATATCAAACTTATATTAATTTTTCAAATATTTATAATTTTAAATATATTGTTTTTACAAAGTTTACAATATTAATTTAAGATTTAAATATTAAGATTAAAAACATGGTAAAAATAAAATTAAAAATCTTTTTGTCTTTTTATCCCACTTTAATTAATCAAATATTATCAAAAATATGCGCCCCTCTTTTCGGTAAAGTAATTTCGGTTCCAAGACCTAATTTAACTCATGACGAATTTTTGAAATATTTTGGGTTGATTGTTTAAAGATATTTATACCTTAAGAATAAACGTTAAATTTCGCAGTGATGTAATAAATTTTTGAACAATATCAATAATTTCGGTCGCCAAACCTAATTTTATTTAATACCAATTTAATACTTTTTAGCGAACAAATTAGCGTTTATTATCAAAAGGTTAAAAATAAAAATAAAAATAAAAACTGTACAGACATACCTGTGAAATAGATTTCTTAGTTATATGATCTATTATATTCATAAGATAGTCGGTTTAATTGGTTTTTCATGGCTGCATAGGCGTAACCTCGAGCATTCATTGTCTTTTCTTCTAAACATATAAACGGTCCGTCTCTGCATAAAGTAACAAATTCGGTATTTGAATAGGTTTGATTATTTGAACATTTACCTCCATGTGACCATTTTCCGCATTTGTGACATTTTTCTAGGTGTCGTGCTCTTCTTTTCGCTGCGGATTTTGATTTTCCTTTACCAAATTGTAACTTATTATCTTCGCATCTGGATCCTTTTCTAACTCCGTCCATTCTTTCTCTGATTACTGATACTAATTCACTCGGTAGTATGTCATTATTTCTTTTAGTGATCAAAGCGTGTAGCATTAGACCATGGTTTAGTTCACAGGCAGTCTTCATTTCGTAAAAACCTAAAAAAATAAAAATTCAGAATGGGGGGAGAAGACTAGTTCTTTAGGGTCTGCTAGGGAAAGACCATATGTGTTCCATTTTCGAGAACTACACGAAAACAGACAATCTAACTCTAACAGAAATACATATTATCCTTTAAAGACTTGATTCTCCCCACACTTAGTTAGCTGTGGTGTCGAAATTGTGATTAACTTCGTTGTCGACTTCCATCGGACCATGTATGTAATGTTTAACTCTGTGACCATTAACTTTAAATTCAATCCCATTTGAATTTATTAATTCTATCGTTCCGTATGGGAAAACTCTTTTGACTATGAATGGTCCAGACCATCTTGATTTCAATTTTCCAGGAAATAGCTTGAATCGTGAATTGAAAAGAAGAACTCTGTCTCCTTCTTTGAATTCTTTTGAACTTCTGATTCTTTTATCATGCCATTTCTTCGTTCTTTCTTTATAGATTAACGAATTTTCGTATGCTTCATGTCTTAATTCTTCTAATTCGTTTAGTTGACTTAATCGTAGACGTCCGGCTTCATGTAAATCAAGGTTACATGTCTTCAAAGCCCAAAATGCTTTGTGTTCAATTTCTACTGGAAGATGACATGCTTTTCCATAAACAAGTCTAAAAGGTGTGGTTCCAACTGGAGTTTTGTAGGCTGTTCTAAAAGCCCAGAGTGCATCCTCCAATTTAATGGACCATTCCTTCGGATTTGATCCTACGGTTTTCTCTAGAATACGTTTTAAAGCTCGGTTGGTATTTTCAACTTGTCCACTTGTTTGTGGATGATATGCGGTGGAGATTTTATGAGTTACTCCATATCTTTTAAGAACTTTCTCAAGTTGATTATTACAGAAATGAGTACCCCGATCACTTATTAAAGCTTTCGGTGTTCCAAACCTTGCAAAAAGACGTTTTAAAAAGTTGACTACAACTCGTGCATCGTTAGTTGGGAGAGCTTGTGCTTCCGCCCATTTAGATACATAATCAATGGCTACGAGTATATATAGATTATTATGAGATTTTGGAAATGGACCCATAAAGTCAATACCCCAAATGTCAAATACTTCACATACTTGGATGACATTTTGTGGCATTTCATCACGTTGACTTATTTTTCCGGCCCTTTGACATGCATCACAGGATTTGCAAAGAAGGTGTGCGTCTTTGTAAATTGTAGGCCAATAGAATCCAGCTTCATAAACTTTTCTTGCTGTTAGTTGAGGCCCATAATGCCCTCCTGTTGGTCCTGTGTGACAATGGTTTAAAATTTTACTAGCTTCATCTCCAAATACACATCGGCGTATTATTCCATCGGGACAACTTTTAAACAGATGTGGATCTTCCCAGAAATAGTGTTTTATATCACTGAAGAATTTCTTTCGTCTTTGGTACGATAATCCTTTTTCAAGGAATCCACAAACTAAGTAGTTTGCATAGTCTGCAAACCATGGGATTTCTTTATAATCTATCTTCAATAGATATTCATCAGGAAAGTTGTCTTGTATGGCCGATTCATTCAAAACTTCTAATTCGGGATTTTCAAGACGAGAAAGATGATCAGCGGCGAGATTTTCTGCTCCTCTTTTATCTCGGATTTCAATATCAAACTCTTGTAAGAGTAAGATCCAACGGATTAATCTTGGTTTAGCATCTTGTTTTGAAAATAGGTATCTAAGAGCAGAATGGTCGGTATAGACCACCGTTTTTGCTAGAACGAGATATGATCGAAATTTGTCAAAAGCAAAGACAATAGCAAGGAGTTCTTTTTCAGTAGTTGTATAGTTCGTTTGTGCTCCTTGTAATGTCTTACTAGCATAATATATAGGTTGAAATCGTTTTTCAATCCTTTGTCCTAAAACGGCTCCCATTGCAAAATCACTTGCATCGCACATTAGTTCAAATGGTAGATTCCAATTTGGTGTTATCATGATCGGTGCATTAGTGAGTTTCTCTTTAAGAATATTAAAAGATTTGATACACTCATCTGAAAAGATGAATGGCGCATCCTTTTCTAGGAGTTTATTCATAGGAGTGGCAATTTTTGAAAAATCTTTTATGAAACGTCGGTAAAAACCGGCATGCCCTAGAAAACTCCTAACTCCTCTAACATTGGTGGGATGTGGAAGTTTAGCAATTACATCTACTTTAGCTCTATCCACTTCAATTCCTTCTTTTGAAATTTTATGTCCAAGAACGATGCCTTCTTTAACCATGAAATGGCATTTCTCCCAATTAAGTACTAGATTTGATTTTTCGCATCTAATTAGCATTCGTTCCAGATTAACTAGACATGATTTAAATGTATCGCCGAAGACTGAAAAGTCATCCATGAATACTTCCATGCATTCTTCTATCATGTCATGAAAGATCGCCATCATACACCTTTGAAAGGTTGCAGGGGCGTTACAAAGTCCAAATGGCATGCGTTTGTAAGCAAAAGTACCATAAGGGCACGTAAATGTGGTTTTCTCTTGATCTTCGGGTGCTATTGGAATTTGAAAATATCCGGAGAATCCATCTAGAAAACAATAGTAACTATTTCCGGCTAATCTTTCCAACATTTGATCTATGAAAGGTAAGGGAAAGTGATCTTTTCTGGTGGCGTCATTTAATTTTCTATAATCAATACATACACGCCATCCTGTTACAGTCCTAGTAGGAATAAGCTCATTTTTTCTCATTTGTAATGACAGTCATGCCACCCTTCTTAGGTACGCATTGAACTGGGCTTACCCATGGACTATCAGAAATTGGATATATCAAACCTGCATCTAGCAGTTTAATAATCTCTTTCTTAACTACATCTTGCATATTAGGATTTAGTCTTCGTTGACGTTGCACATACGTTTTATGACCTTCTTCCATAAGGATTTTATGTGTGCAATACGAAGGACTTATTCCTTTAATATCATGAATCTTCCATGCAATGGCTGGTTTATGAGCTTTCAACACAGAAATGAGTTGTGATTTTTCATTTTCAGTAAGAGAAGACGATATTATTACAGGTAATTCAGATTCACCATGTAAATAAGCGTATTCCAAATGGTTTGGAAGTGGCTTTAACTCTAATTTCGGAGGTTCTTCTATCGATGATTTATATCGATATCTGTCTTCTTCTTTTAGCATTTGAATTTCTTCTGTTGTTGGTTCATATCCATTAGCTATAAGTGTAGCTAACATTTCAGCTTCATTAATTGGTTCATTTCCTTCTCCTAAAGAACATTCTCCCGTTCCTTGTAATTCTGGAAATTCTTCTAATAATTCTGCATGTGCATCTATAGTTTGAATATAATAACATGTATCATCTGCAGATTGTGGTTGTTGCATTGCTCTATCAACTGAAAAGGTAACACTCTCATCCTCTATACTTAGGGTCAATTTCTTACCGAACACGTCTATCATTGCTTTAGCCGTGTTTAAGAATGGTCTTCCTAATATGAGAGGAACTTGAGAATCTTCTTCCATGTCCAAAACAACAAAATCTACTGGAAATACTAAAGTACCAACTTTAACTAGCATGTTCTCCATTATCCCTCTAGGATATTTTATTGATCGGTCGGCTAGTTGTATGCTTATTCTGGTTGGTTTCAATTCTCCAAGGTCTAGTTTAGCGTATAGTGAATACGGCATTAGATTTATACTAGCACCTAAGTCTGCCAATGCTTCTATTGAACTAAGACTACCCAGAAAACATGGAATTGTGAAACTTCCTGGATCAGATAGTTTTTCTGGTATCTTATTCAACAGCACTGCTGAACAATTAGCATTCATAGTAACAGCCGAGAGTTCTTCCATTTTCTTTCTATTCGTGATTAGATCTTTCAAGAATTTAGCATATCTTGGCATTCCTGAAATCACATCAATGAAAGGAAGATTTACATTTATCTGTTTAAACATATCCAAGAATTTGGATTGCTCGGCTTCAAGTTTTTCCTTTTTCATTTTACTCGGGTAAGGAAGTGGTGGTTGGTATGGTTTAACATAAGGTTTATCCTTAACTGTGTTATCTTCATTAACCTTTTCAACTACCGGTTCTTTTTCCTTATCTTGATCAGGTTGTGGTTCTTGTGGAGTAGGAATAGTTTCATCAGAAGTTACAGGTATTTCAGGTGGTTTAAGTGTTGTACCACTTCTTGTGGTAATAGCTTTAGCTGTTTCATTCCGGGGGTTAGCATTTGTATCACTAGGTAAACTTCCCGGTTTTCTTTCACCTATTAACCTTGCTAGGTTACTTACTTCTTGTTCCAGATTTTGAATAGAAGCTTGTTGATTTCTAAATGCTTGAGCATTTTGTTCATTTGTTTGTTTTTGAGATGTGAAAAACTGCGTTTGAGTTTCAACTAGCTTCGTCATCATATCTTCTAAATTCGGCTTTTTATCATCGGTTTGTTGTGGTGGTTTGTTTTGAAAATTAGGTCTTTGCTGATTATAAGTATTATTGGATACTTGTTGATTGCTAGGACCTTGTTGGTTGTTGTATGGAATATTTCGGTTATAATTCTGGTTTTGATTGTAAATCGGTCTTGGCGGTTGATAATTATTCTGATAATTATTTCCAGGCCTTTGGTTTATGTATGAAATATTCTCTCTTTGTTCCATTGTTAATTCAATACTGAGACAATCTTTTGTCAAATGTGGTCCTCCACACTGCTCACAACTAATTCGTATTGAGTGAATATCCTTAGTCATCTTTTCCATTCGTCTCTCGAAAGCATCTATCTTTGCTGAAATGGAATCTAAGTCATGGCTAGAATCGGCTCTAGCTGCTTTAGATGATCTAATGATGTCTTTTTCTTGGTGCCACTCATGTGAGTGGGAAGCAGTGTTGTCAATAATTTTGTACGCATCAGTTTCGGTTTTCTTCATAATAGAACCACCAGCTGCTATATCTATGTCTTTTCTTGTAGTGATGTCGCATCCTTGGTAGAATATTTGTACTATTTGACAGGTGTCTAAACCATGTTGCGGACATCCTCTTAGTAACTTTCCATATCTTGTCCACGCCTCATATAGAGTTTCATTTGGCTTTTGTGTGAACGTAACAATTTCTGCTTGAAGTCTTACGGCTTTAGATGCAGGAAAAAATTGTTTAAGAAATTTGTCAACTAAAACATCCCATGTATCAATCGCCCCTTCAGGTAACGATTCCAACCAATCTTTGGCTTCTCCCTTTAAAGTCCAGGGAAATAACATGAGATATATCTGTTCATCCTCCACTTCTCGTATTTTAAATAGTGTGCAGATCCTATTAAAGGTACGTAGATGTTCATTTGGATCTTCCTTCGGCGCACCACTAAATTGGCATTGATTAGTCACCATGTGTAGAATTTGTCCTTTGATTTCATAATCTGGCGCATTAATGTCTGGATGAGTAATTGCGTGACCTTGGCCAGTGCGTTTAGCTCTCATTCGGTCTTCCATACTTAAAGGTTCCAGATTCTCCATAATTGAATTTGTTGAATCGGTATCACTGAATGATTCTGATTTAATAGTTCGTTCCTCAACAATCTCTGTTTGAATGATTGGTGGTTCCGGAGGAAAGTTTAGTGGTTCAGGATCTACGAACCGTTCCTGAATATTTTCTGGATTCTCAATTGTGAGGTTGGGTTCAAAAAATGGATTATCGGAAATTTGAACTGAAGTACTTGGTCGACTGGATGATGATTCTAAAGAAAAATCAACGGCGGTTATATTTGTTAAACGATGTCTTGATCGAGTTACAGGTGGTGAACGTACAAAAGGTGATGAACGTCTTGCTCGGTGCATTCACAGAATATCCTATTAGTTTTTTAAAAGGAAAGAAAAATTATAATAAGTTATCCAATCGATAGACTTTTCTGATTTTGCCCACGTTTCGAATAGCCAAAAGATGCAGCAGAGGGGCAGGATTCGTTTGGTCTCAATATAATTGAGGACTGTTTGGCTCCAATAACCCGGTCCACGTACAAATCCAACTATTACTACGAACCAGAAAATTTTGATGTCTATTAATTTAACCACTTAAAATAATTTTTCGTAATTTTAAGAAATTTAGATAAGAAGTAGAAAAAATTCTAAGTCCTAAAAACTAGAATGGCGAGAAATAAGAAAGACAAAGAGTTCGTCGCAAAAGGTCGAAAAAGAAAAATGGTTGAAAAATTAAAAGGTGACGGAAAAATAAAAGAAACTTATAAAAACTTAAAAATACTTAACTAATTTATCCTTATTACTACAACTAACTTAAAATTATAATCGCAAATTGATATTACTAATTGAAATGATAATTGATACATAGTAAAAGGTGTCTAAAAATATTAAAGCTTACAGGAAAAACTAAATCCCAAATGGAAATAACTTAAAAAAGAAACTAAAACTTAAAAAGGCGTCGCAAAATTCTAAAGCACCTAATTCTTAGTCTAAAGAAAAAGCACTTAAGGAATTCTACGGCAAAGCCTAAAAATCTAGGAGTAAAAATAACTATAGCAAAAACTAAGTTTAAAATTAAATATGAGCTAAAAAATACAAATATTACGCTACAACGATTAAAAAGGTACAAAATATAAAAATATACACAAAGTTGTAAAAAGTACAATTTTTATAAAAATATTATTTTTATATTCTTTATTTAATAAAACTCTTAATTTTATAATTTTAATAAAACTAATTAAAACTAAATACAACAAATTAAATAAAAAGTAAAATTAAAACTAAAACTAATAATAATAATAATAATTATAATTAGGTTTTAATAATAATAATAATAAATTAAAACCCGTAATCAATGCTTGATTAGGGTTTTGTCCGTGTGTCAGAAGCCCTCCGCGAGTCGCGGCAAAGAGAGAAGAAAACCCCGCGAGTTGCGGGGATCCAGAAATCAGTTGACAGGTTTTACTTTTTACGCGTTTTTCTTTATTTTTTTTTTATTTTATGTTTTCTGTTTTTTTTTTAAATAAATAAAAGATGTTTAATAAAATTTATATTTTTATAAACTAAAATAGAAATAAAGAAACTTATAAAACTTAAATATTTAACAAAATCTTAAAAATACTAATATTTTTGTTTTTTCTTTTTATATTTTTGAATAATTAAAACGTATTTTTACAAAAGCGAATTTTTAATAAAAGTAACTAAAATTTTTTTTTTTTTATATTAGCGTTGCGCTTCCGGCTTTTAAGATAGTTCCCCGGCAGCGGCGCCAAAAATACTTGATGTGCAACGAGGTGTATATAAAATAGTTATTATTTTACTAGAAAATACTATTAAATACGATACAATTTTACACAAGATATTTATTTATTTATAGAATGGATATACTTAAACCTTGCTACAACACTTATAGGCAGTGTACCTAATCGTACAGTAGTGTAGTTTTTAGTAAGTCCGGTTCGTTCCACAGGGAAATCTTTAAACAAAGCTCAACGCTATATTAATTTACTTTTATAAAAATACAAATATATATATAAGTAATATTATTATTATAAAGGGGGGTTTTTACCGTTTAATGACCGGTTTGTCGATTTTACAACTTTAGTCGCAGTTAAAACCTAATGTAAAATATAAAATAAATACAAGACTTTAAATTAAAGCGTAAAGTAAATAACGATAATGAAATTGCGAATAATAAAAGTGCGATAAAATTAAATTGCGATAATTAAAAGTACGATAATTAAAAGTGCGATTAAATAAAATAACAATAAATAAAAGTGCGATAATTAGAAGTGCAATTAAATATAAAATAAAGGAATTTAAATATGAAATAAAAGAATTATGCTTATTTAAACTTCCGTAATCATGATGTTTGACGTGTTGATTTTAGTTTTATGCCCATGGGTTAATTGTCCTTTGTCCTGGATTATTCAATATGTCCGTCTGGTTTTTGTCCATAACAGTCCATCAGTCATAAATATAAATTGCAAGTGTCCTTGTCAAATTATTATTATACCCGAAGATAAATATTCCAACTAATTGGGGATTCGAATTGTAACAAGGTTTTAATACTTTGTTTAATGAATACACCAGGTTATCGACTGCGTGTAAACCAAGGTTTTACTACTTTGTTAACAATTACACCAATTACCCTTGAATGTAATTTCACCCCTGTTTTAATTATTTTAGTGGCTATTAATCCATTCCCGTGTCCGGTTAAATGAACGATTATTCGTACATATAAATACCCCGCCCATCGTGTCCGATCGAGTGTATATGGTAATTTATAGGGACGCCCAATTGTAAATCTTTATATTAACATTAACAAACTTTCATTTAGTTAAACAAATATAAAGCCCATTAATAGCCCATAGTCTAGTTTCCACAAGTGTCGTTCTTTTGTCCAAACCCCAATTATGGTACAAAGCCCAATTACCCAATTTTAGTAATTAGCCCAACATCACGATTACTTCGTTTTAAATAAGCATAATAATAACTTAGCTACGAGACATTACTATAAAAAGGTTGAACATAACTTACAATGATTAAAAATAGCGTAGCGTTACACGGACAGAATTTCGACTTACACCCTTACAACATTCGCTAACATACCCTTATTATTAGAATTATAATTAAAATTAAAATATAAATTATAAATATAATTATATTTACGTATGAAGAGGAAGAGAAAAAAAGATGATAAATTTGATCAGAATTCGGTTGGCTTTATAGCCAGAAGTGAAATTTGGGGCTCCGCGACTCGCGGCAAAATGCCCATAAAACTCCGCGAGTCGCGGAGAGATATTTACAGCTCACACCCTTGGAGTTTCTTGCTGCCGACGGTTTTTAATATATTTATATAATATATATATAATTAATATAATTAATTATATATTATATTATATTTATATACATAGTTAACTTGTAATTTTTAGTCCGTTGCGTCGAGCGTTAAGAGTTGACTCTGGTCCCGGTTCCGGATTTTCGAACGTCCTCGCGTACAATTTAATATCTTGTACTTTGCGTTTTGAATCTTGTACTTTTGTAATTTCGAGACGTTTCTTATCAATAATTGGAACCTTTTTGATTGTCTTTTGTACTTTTGAGCTTTTTGGTCGTTTGCGTCTTCAATTCGTCGAATCTGTCTTTTGTCTTCACCTTTTATTATTTAAACGAATATCTCTTGTAAATAGAACAATTGCAACTAAAAGCTTGTCTTTCTTGAGGAATAATGCTATGAAATATATGTTCGTTTTTAGCATTATCATGTGTACATATACTTACAAATCTAAATATATAAGATTTGATTTGATATAAATAAGATTTGATTTGATTTGTAAATCTTATTTTATATAAAGATTTGTACTATAATCATATTTTATATAATATATAAGATTTGATTTGATATAAATAAGATTTGATTTGATTTGTAAATCTTATTTTATATAAAGATTTGTACTATAATCATATTTTATATAATATATAAGATTTAATTTGATATAAATAAGATTTGATTTGATTTGTAAATATTATTTTATATAAAGATTTGATTTTGCAAATCTTTTAAAATCTTTCCAAATCTTTATATTTGTATTATATGTATCAATTTTATTCTATATAATACCAAGTCTTGGTATTGAAAATATATATGTAACTTGAGATACAAAAACACACATACAAAATGATATTTCTCTTTCTCTTTTTCAAGTAACCAAAATACTTGAGATCTATAATTGGGTTCGGTTTTGGTGGAAATAAGGAAAAACAAAAGATCCGTTAAGTAGAAGGTATAGATTGAAACAAGGTTGAAACTTTGGGTGTCTACCGTTTAGAGGAACTCTTTTTTGGGTTTTTTCAGATTCGATCTTTAAAAGGCTACAAAGGTTGTATTCTAATCTTCTCTTGTTTAATTTCGTTAATTTTATTTTGTTTGCTAAAGTTTTGTACAATGATCCGTGGAAGAGTATGATTTTGTAAAGTTTTAAAAATGCTTCCGCTCGCTTTGAATTTGTATCATACTCCAACAAAGCCGACACATTTGACGTTAATTTTTTTAATTAGCAAACGTGTTTACAAAACCACTACTTTATGTATTCTTAGAGTTAACTAGAATAACCCTACTTAAGTTTCAAAGAAAATAAGGCGAAACTGTAGCTGGGTTCCTCCTATGATCGAAGTGTACCAACATAATTAATATATTTTTTTTTAAAAAGCAAGAAATTATTATTACTATAAAAGTGGATTACAATGGACCTATATAAACTATACATCGAGTATTCCGGAGTCTAAAACGAAGGAACAATGAGAAAAAAAAACTAGCTAAAAGGAAGCAAATTATAAGAATATGAGAGGCACTTGAACTTGTAAACAAGCAGGGGAGAAAGAGCCAGCAGTAACGAAACTTCGACAACAAAGTTAACCCCAACCAACCCGTTTAAACATGCGACACATAAACCATAATTTGACCTTTTGGATAGTCCAATTTGAGTGATCGAGCCTTAACCGATTCCTACTCGATGTGGAAGAGACGAGACATAAAACGAGGGATTAATTAGCCATTGTTGCCATTCCAATGACTTCTTCTTTGCACGCTTAGATATCCAACTAAAGGATTGTGTTTGAATTTCGGAAATGATGGTTGCGGGAACCCATTCCTTTTTGGAGAAGACCTTTAAGTTCCGATGTTTCCAAATTGAGTAGCAAGTGATCCATTTTGTGGCTTGCCAAATGGAGTTTCCAATAACGTTACTTGTAAAAGATTGGTTCTTAATAATGGCGTCGTCTAAATTCATGTTTGCGATAGGATGTTGGTTCCACCATTTTAGAACAGATGTCCAAATGAGGGTAGATTTGGGACAAAGGGCAAGAATATGTTCGGTGGTCTCGATATGATTGTTACAAAGGGGACAAAGTACAGTATCAAGGTCAATACCGCGTTTGTCGAGCTCGGCCCTAACCGGGATCCTTTTTTGAATGGAACGCCAAATAAAAATGCCAACTTTTTGGGGGATGAGTTTGTTATGTGGTAGTGATATGGTGGATGCATGTATGCCGAATTTTAAGTTGTTGATTATTTTTGCGAGAGAATAAGTTGTGAAAGCCCCGGAGGTGTCTAAGGACCATTTCCATGAGTCGGGAATGTCGGATAATGAGACAGTTGTGAGAAGATTGTTTAGTTCCGTAAGTTCGTTGGATGTTCGGCCAGTAGGTGTACGTAACCAACTCCATTTTCCTTTATTTGAGTTGTTGAAAGGGGCGATTCTATCTGCTACCGTTGCGTTTTTGTATGATTCTAGCATGTAGAGTCTATGGAATTGGGTGCTAAAACGTTCGGATCCGCACCAAGGATCATTCCAAAATTGTGTGCTTTCGCCGTTGCCAATTTTTATAGTGAATGATGTGGTAAATCCTGTTCCTAGGCTATCCGCTATTTTACCGGCTTTGATGATCTCTTTCCAAATGGTGCGACCTGAAACATTACGACATGAAACGTCAGAAATTAACCCCCCCTCCCGCCCCGTAGATGCTGTGATGATTTTGACCCATAAAGCATTTTTTTCATTTAAAAATCGCCACTACCATTTACAAAGTAGTGAGATATTTTTTCCAAAAAGAGAACCAACATTTAATCCACCTTTGTCGTATGGAAGTTAAATTTGGTCCCATTTAATCCAGTTAATTTTATTATCGGAATCCGACCCTCCCCAGAAAAATTTACGTCTTTTGGATTCGAGTGTGTGGATGATGGTATTCGGGGCGTGGAACAGGGAGAAGTAGTATAGTGGAATGCTACTGAGAATTGATTTGGTTAAGGTCAAACGACCACCAAATGAGATGGTTTTAGCCTTCCAATCGGAAAGTCTTTTGTCGAACTTTTCGACGATAGGATTCCAGGATGAGGCGTTGGAAGTGGGAACGCCAATGGGGAGACCAAGATATGTGAAAGGTGCAGAACCGACCGAGCAATTAATATAATTGGCCATTTGATCTATTTTGGGTTTTGGGACTCCTATACCGTAGAGTTTGCTTTTTTTAAAATTAACTTTTAAACCTGAAATTTTTTCGAAGCATTTGAGGAGTTTGGAGATATGTTTTGCATTTCTCTTGTTCCATTCACCGAAAAAGATTGTGTCATCTGCGTATTGTAAATGGGTTACACATACGTTGTCACGTCCAATCTTAAGTCCGTGAAGATGGCCGTAGGACAGAGCCCTTTTGGTCAGAATATTAAGTCCTTCGGCAACTAAGATGAAAAGGAATGAGGAGATTGGGTCCCCTTGTCTTATCCCACGTTCTGGAATGAATTCTAGAGTGGGGGAGCCATTGATGAGAACAGATATGGAGGATGAAGCGAGACATGCACGTATAAAACTAATCCATTTTGGGCCAAATCCCATACAATGCATTGTGTTAAATAGGAAATCCCATTCGATACAGTCGAATGCTTTTTCAAAATCTACTTTGAAAACAAGACCTTTTTTTTTACGTTTTAGATCATCTATGATTTCGTTTGCGATTAATACACTGTCGAGTATATTTCTGCCTTTTAGAAATGTCGTTTGTTCATAACCTATAACTTTGTGGATTACCTTAGATAGTCTGTTAGATAAGATTTTGGTTAGGATTTTGTAGTAACTTCCAATGAGGCATATGGGGCGGTATTCGTTAAATCCTACTGGGTTGGGATTTTTAGGAATGAGGGTGAAGAATGAGGCGTTACAGCCTTTGGAGATTTCGAAAGTGGTCCAAAACCAATTTAGAGCATTGATGAGGTCCATTTTGATTAGATCCCAATACTTTTTGAAGAATTTCATGTTAAAACCATCGGGACCGGGGGCTTTAGATGATTCGCATTCCATGAGCGCATCCCAAATTTCCTTTTCGTTAAATTGGGATTCAAGCAGAAGATTATTGGATTGTGAAATGTAATCGAGGTGTGGAGCGTTGTCGAATGAGCAGTGGTCGTTAAGATTCTTTGATTTAAAGATGGAATTGAAATATGCGTAGGCTTCTTGTTTAATTGTGTTAGGGTCTTCCTTCCAAACACCATTTTTAGAGACGCCGCGGATGTTATTTTTGTTGGCTCTGCGTTTGATAAGGTTATGAAAATATTTAGAGTTTTCGTCTCCTTCGAGGGCCCATTTAATTCTTGATTTTTGTTTTAGCATATTTGATTTTGTTTTTTCTTTTTCGATGTGTAGCATTTTTTCTTCGATCCATTTGTTTTTTTCTTGATTTGTTAATGTACGGGTTTCGGCCGTTTCTTCCCATTTACTTGCAGCCTTAAGGTGATTAATGATCTGGGTGTCGATGTTGTCAAGTTGGGAGTTATATATTTTTAATTCCATTTTAACGTTTTTTAGTTTGTTACGGAAGATACAGTCAGGGCGGTTACCACTGACGGGGGTTAGCCATATTGTTTTAATTATGTTATCGACGTCTTTTAATTCAAGCCATGCGTTAAAGACGCGGATGGGTTTGGGCCCAAAATCGATGCTGGAGTTTTTTAGAAGTATGGGAAAGTGGTCGGACAATTCTCGGTCTAGTGCTTTAGAAGTAATGTTGGGCCAGATTTTTAGAATTCCGTCCGAGACCAAAAAATGATTGAGTTTGCTAAAATGCATTCTTTTTTCGCAAATTCGCGTGTATTTTTTACCACCTAAAGGAATGTCGATAAGACCGGAGTTATTGATGAAGTTATTGAAATTATCCACCCAAACTTGATTGAATTCACAATTCATTCTTTAATTTTTATTTCTGACTTCATTAAAGTCACCGAAAATAATGAACGGAATGTCAAGTGAGTTAGTAAGGGATGTTAATTCGTTCCACATTCTTAACTTTTTAGGATTGGAGTGTGGTCCGTAGACATTGATGATTGCGATTTCCGTGTTAAGACCTACCCAAGTTCCTTTTATGGCTAAAAAGAATTCACCTTCAATGGCAATGTCGAAATTGAACGAGATTGTGTCCCAAATTAGTATCATTCCACCTGAGGCTCCTATTGAATCTTTTTGAACAAATTTGAAATCGGTATTTTTCCAAAATGATTCGATAATGTTATCTTGAGTTTGTCCACTTTTGTTTCTTGAAGGCCAAGGATTATGGGTTTTTCTATATTACAAATACGCTTTAACAATTTTATTTTATTTTCTTGTCCAATACCACGAACGTTTAATGAGATTGTACACATTTGACGGTTATAACTGTTCGGAGTGTTTTGGGAGAGGGGTTAGTTTTTTTCCCACCGAATGCCAATACTTTGGCCGAAGTCGTTTGTATCGAGGCTACTTTCTAAGGTTGTGTCTAGGTTTTTCATGTTATTTTTTGTAGAATCAATTGTTTTCTTTGATTTGTTAGATAAGGTGGTTGAGGAGGATTTTCCTTTTTTCGTTAATTGGGAGAATCGAATCTTTTGACCGCTTTTAGCTATGTTTTTAATTTGGGGAAGTTTTAATTTGGAACTTTTGTGTGGAACCTTTGTATTACCTGTGGAGTTAATGGTTGGTTTGGAGTTATTTGCTTTAGGTAAGAAATTGAGAGGTGAGATTGGATGAGTTGTGTTTTTGTGATCATTTTTACTGTTGTTATTAGGTTTGTTGTTTTCGGATGTAGTGTTATTATGGCAAGCATAAGGTTCGACATCACAATCAGAAAGGTAATAGGGGTGTGTACGTTGGATTGGTTTGGAGGGTTGGGTTCGTCTAATGGGCTTGGGATATATTCGTTTTTGGGTACATTATGGTTATTATGTTCGAGATTTTCATTTTGTATGTTGGGCTCGATAATTGTAATGGGTTCATTATGTTCAATGTGTTCGTTCAGATTATTAGTTTTCGATTCTGTTGGGCTTGTGGTGGGCTCGAAAACAATGTGACCGGTATTGTTATCTAGAAAGGGCTCGGTATCTATGATGGGCTCAGGGTATGTGATGGGCTCTGTATCGACGGGTCCAATGGGCTCAAGGTTAATTATGGGCTCAGGTTCTTTATTGGGCTTAGGATATGGGGTGTTAACGTGCTGTTTGTCCTTGAGAACCAAATAGTATGAGAATAAAGTTTCCTGTACGTATGATTTTGATCGGTTTTCCTCGTTATTGGTTATAGAATTATGGGATTCGATAATATTTTTAATTGAATGGTCGTTGGTTGAATCAACAAAATTCACGTTAATTTTAAAGCTTGATGATTCAACACGTTTTGTTGATCGAGGCGTAGACTTGTGGTTACGGCAGATGTTATCAGATATTTAGCCAGAAATATTGGCCGGGGTATGTGTATTATGTTCGGAAATGATAACGGGTGTGTCGAACGGGTCCGGTTTGGGTCCAAATCCTTCAACGGATTGGTCACCATCAAGATGTGATTCTTCATCGGAGAAGAGTATCTCCGGTTCAGAATCAACCTCCCACTCAGAGTCAATATCATCATTTAAATTAAACAAGGACACATTATCACATTCAATAACAGACACAGTATAAATATTAGAATCGTAAGAAATTTGAACCTGTTCGTTAATTGGCTTGGATGATGACGTATTGATAAGGGCCGTGCCATATGTGAGATCTTGATTTTCTTTCTCGTCGATTGAGCAATTGTATAGATCAATAACCTCACCCCAGTCTGATGCAATACCACGAAAGGTTTTCTCAAACCAACAAGTGACTGGGACGCCTGTGATGTTTAAGCAGACAATACGATTTGACGATTTGTATTCGACAGGATCCCACGGAGTAATTGCTTCCAACCAGTTCCATAACGGGTGTTTCACATCGTTTAGCATCTCCAAAGCAGCCCTTTTGTCTTCGTAAATTAACATGATGTCCATACCGCCGAGATATTTGATAGTGAATCCGTTGATGTTTTCGTGTAAGCATATTTTGCAAAAGTACTCAAGTAATTCAATATTTTTTACTTTACCGATGACGACGTGACCCAAGATGTCGATGTGACTTTCTTCTGGTTGGATAGTGATAACAGGCGGGTTCCGATTACCGGACTTTTTGTTACTGAGCACTTCGGAAAAACGCCTCTCATCAATTAGCTTACTGTTGATTTGTGGTGGCAGTATAGCTGATTTGGGTTTTGTGGCATGAGTGGTGTTGTATTCTACACGATCCCACGCTTTATAAACTTTCAGAAGGTAATCACCCGCCACGATTAGACTGAGACGTTTTGCCATGGATTCCTTTTGGTATTCCGGCACGTTGAGGAAACTAGCAAATCCAAACCGCTTTCCGTTTTTTAGAGTTTTGTTTGGGATGAATACTTCACTTATATCACCGTATTCTTTGAATAGACCCCAGAAATCCGCCGAACGCCAGTCGTCAGGAAAGTTATAGAACATATATGAGGTGAGACGTTTATGGTCATCGGATTGTGTGGTTGCAGGGTTGCCATAATGTTTGATTAAGTCTTTGGATTGTTCGTTTTTCTTGAATTGGTCATAGATGATTTTTGAAGTAGGATGTAGGACATTGTTCCGGTTATATGGTTTCCGGTTAGGTGTGGGGTTGGGAGGAGGGTTTTTGGTATTGTTTTTCTTGTTTTTATTGACCGGTACCTAGATCCCTTCGTTAATAGGTTGGTAGTAGATGTTATTGGTGTTTTCCGGCGGGTGTGGTTGTCGGTGGTTGAGAGATGGGGGTCGAAGGTTGGAAGGTGGTGGTCTAGGGGTAAAGGGAGATGTAGTATGGAGTGCATATTAAATCTGAGTGATTAAATCAGTGAAGAATAGGAAAGAAGGATTATCGGAATATTGATTGTTACCGGAATTCAGATCGATAACGTAATAGAGGAGAGAGAAAGTAAAGTTGAAAACCAACCAAACCCTTTTTTACATAATTAATTTTGGATTTCAAATTTTGGACAAATTATACACCAGTTTCTTACTTTAATCGTTTTTAACAACATTATAATCTGAACTAATCAATTTTATAATTCGTATATTATATTCAAATACACGGTGCTAATATAAACCCAATAGTTACAAAGCACTATAAGTTATACACATACAAAATTACATGCATATAAACCTTATATACACACATTGAGAGAAACATATATTAAAATACATAAAAAAAAAAAAGGAAAATATTATCACCTCAATTTATGTTAGATGATTCTTCAGTTGAAACTTCGCAACTTCAGGGCCAAGAACATGTCTATTATTCACAATTTAGAAAAAAAAAAAAAAAATAATGCGTATTTAGTAACAAACTTAATAAAATAATAAAACAACACATAATTAACTAAGTATATGTTACCTTTAGTCACATGTATAGTCAAAAAACTTGACGGAGTACTGGATCTGACCCATAATTGATTCAATTTATCAAATCCTGTTATAATTAGGGTTAGATCAATTGCATAGAATGATGGAATAAACAAATTAAGTGTAAATTTAGGTGATAATTAGTGAATTTGAGGGAGAGATTATAAACCCTAGATATAGATATGGATAGATATCAGCTGTTTGGTAGAGGGGGCGGAGTGCTGTTTGTTGAAGTAGAAACGAGGAATGTAAGAGCACGGAGTGGTGACTGAGTTCAGTTGACATGTCAGACGTGATTGGGAGTGGTGATCTATTTCACTTGATCATGTCAGTTTTTATTTTTATTATAATTTTAATGATTTTAAATATAACATAAATTAATAAAATTATAAAAATTAACATAAACAGAAATAACTTTCATTAAAACTTAAAAAAAAAACATTAAATTTTCTAAAAAAAATATACGATTCCTAAAAATTAAAAAAAAAAAACATTACGATTCCTAAAAATAAAACGAAAAACATTACGAACCTAAAATTAAAAATAAAAACATTACAAGTCCTAAAAATTAACCCGTCCGATCGAGCCTTTCACGGGGTTTTAGGACTATTGTATCCCTCATCACTCTCGTCGTGCGGGTAGTGATGACGTGGGCGGCGGATGAATTCACGAGACCATATGTGGATACAATACAAGTCGATAGACTTGTCGTTGAGTTTTGCTTTCCCGACTAGTTCTTCTCATTCTTGTTCAGTCGTGAGAAACTCAAAGGTTTGAGTTTCTTGAACAATGTACATAAAATCTGAGGCCTCGAAGTCGACATGCTCTCGTATGTAGTTGAACAAACGCCATGTGTCCCACCCGTTAACGTCGAGGGACTTGAACGGAGTACATTGCGAGTTGGAATACGATTTCCAATCCTCGCTGAGCTCTCCACCGTGGTAAACATTCAATGAAATAATGCTTGAAGAATTCATTTTTATATTATACTCATGTGTTTAATTGAGAAGGGTTGAGAATGTGTGTTTGGGTTGAGAAAAGGGTTGTATATATATAGATAAAAGTGGGGAAAGTGGGGATTAAAAAAAAAAAATTATGGCCGTTGAAATGCGTCGCCCAGGCGACTGACCTCACCAGAACGAGATTAGGCGACGGGGTGGGGGAGTGGGGTGACGTGCTACGGGTGGGGGACGGGTGTAGTGACCCGAACTTTTCCATGTTTATATATATTAAATGAAATTGAGATTTACATGATTAAGTGTTTCCAACATGTTAAACAATCAAACTTGTTATGACTTGATTAATTGAAATAGGTTTCATATAGATAATTGACCACCCAAGTTGACCAGCGATTCACGAACGTTAAAACTTGTAAAAATTATATGATGACATATATATATATATATATATATATATATATATATATATATATATATATATATATAGTTAACATGATATTATGATAAGTAAGTATCTCATTAGGTATTTTAACAATGAGTTATATGCATAAAAACGAGACTATTGAATTAAGAAACTCGAAAACGATATATATAACGATTATCGTTATAACAACGTCTTATTAATTACATATGAATCATATTAAGATATATTAATACATCATAATATCATGATAATGAAATAATTTAACATCTCATTAGATATAATAAACAATGGGTTAAGAATATTTATCAAGATCGTTAACTTAAAGGTTTCAAAACAACACTTACATGTAACGACTAACAATGACTTAACGACTCAGTTAAAAATGTATATACATGTAGTGTTTTAATATGTATTCATACACTTTTGAAAGACTTCAAGACACTTATCAAAGTACTTCTACTTAACAAAAATGCTTACAATTACATCCTCGTTCATTTTCATCAAAAATTCTACTCATATGCACCCGTATTCGTACTCGTACAATACCCAGCTTCTAAAGGTATATACTATTGGTATATACACTCCAATGATCATATCTTAGCAGCCCATGTGAGTTACCTAACCATGTGGGAACCATCATTTAACATCTAGCATGAAATATCTCACAAAATTACAAACTAATGGAGCCTATATGGCCATCTCATATTCATGTGAAGTAGAAGCACTCTAAACACATTCACTTTGCAATTTTCTTGAATCAAATTAATCTCTCTCAAGTGTTCTTCCTTTGTTCTAAGTTTTCTTCATCATCTTCAACAAAATCTAGCTCAATCTAGTTCATAAATCCATACATAAACCAAGATACAAAACAACTACTCAAGAACACACCAACAACACTTCCAAGTTTGCTAGCTTGCTTTCAATCTTGCAAATCCATTTCAAGTGATCATTCAACCTCAAGAAATCTTTCTTATTTACAATAAGATATCTCTCTGATACAAGGTAGTACTCATATTCAAACTTTGATTCAATTTCTATAACTATAACAATCTTATTTCGAGTGGAAATCTTACTTGAACTTGTTTTCGTGTCATGATTTTGCTTCAAGAACTTTCAAGCCATCCAAAGATCCTTTGAAGCTAGATCTATTTTTCTCATTTCCAGTAGGTTTATCCACAAAAGCTTAGGTAGTAATGATGTTCATAACATCATTCGATTCATATATATGAAACTATGTTATTCGAAGGTTTAAACTTGTAATCACTAGAACATAGTTTAGTTAATTTTAAACTTGTTCGCAAACAAAAGTTAATCCTTCTAACTTGACTTTTAAAATTAACTAGACACATTTTCTATATCTATATGATATGCTAACTTAATGATTTAAAACCTGAAAACACGAAAAACACCGTAAAACCGGATATACGCCGTCGTAGTAACACCGCGGGCTGTTTTGGGTTAGTTAATTAGAAAATATGATAAACTTTGATTTAAAAGTTGTTCTTCAGGGAAAATGATTTTTTCTTATGAACATGAAACTATATCCAAAAATCATGGTTAAACTCAAAGTGAAAATATGTTTTTCAAAATGGTCATCAAGACGTCGTTCTTTCGACTGAAATGACTACCTCTTATAATATTGACTTGTTACCTGTATATCTGACTATAAACTCATACTTTTTCTGTTTATATTTATAAACTTAAGTTCAATATGAAACCATAGCAACTTGAATCACTCAAAACGGATTTAAACGAAGAAGTTATGGGTAAAACAAGATTGGATAATTTTTTGCTTGTTGTAGCTACGTGAAAATTGGTAACAAATCTATATTAATCATATCCTAGCTAACTTATATTGTATTACATGTATTATAATATATTAGGTAATCTTGAGATACGATAGACACGTATAAAAATGTTTTGACATATCATATCGACCCATGTGTATATATTATTTGGAACAACCATAGACACTCTATATGCAGTAATGTTTGAGTTAGCTATACAGGGTTGAGGTTAATTCCAAAAATATATATACTTTGAGTTGTGATCTAGCCTGAGACGTGTATACACTGGGTCGTGGATTGATTCAAGATAATATATATCAATTTATTTCTGTACATCTAACTGTGGACAACTAGTTGTAGGTTACTAACGAGGACAGCTGACTTAACAAACTCAAATTATTATAACGTAATAAAAAATGTTGTAAATATATTTTGAACATACTTTGATATATATGTACATATTTATTATAGGTTCGTGAATCGACCAGTGGCCAAGTCTTACTTCCCGACGAAGTAAAAATCTGTGAAAGTGAGTTATAGTCCCATTTTTTTAAATCTAACATTCTTGGGATGAGAATACATGCAGTTTTATAAATGTTTTACAAAATAGACACAAGTACGTGAAACTACATTCTATGGTTGAATTATTAAACCGAATATGCCCCTTTTTAGTCTGGTAATCTAAGAATTAGAGAACAGACACCCTAATTGACGCGAATCCTAAAGATAGATATATTGGGTTCAACAAACCCCATCCAAAGTACCGGATGCTTTAGTACTTCGAATTTATCATGTCCGAAGGGAGTCCCGGAATGATAGGGGATATTCTATATGCATCTTGTTAAAGTCGGTTACCAGGTGTTCACCATATGAATGATTTTTATCTGTATGTATGGGATGTATATTGAAATATGAAATCTTGTGGTCTATTATTACGATTTGATAAATATATAGGTTAAACCTATAACTCACCAACATTTTTGTTGACGTTTAAAGCATGTTTATTCTCAGGTGATTATTAAGAGCTTCCGCTTTTGCATGCTAAAATATGGAAAAGATTTGCTGTCAGCATGCTTGTATAATATTGGTTAAAACTGCATTCGAGATTTACTTTGTTGTAACATATTAATATTGTAAACCAATATGTATTGGTAGTGTGTAAGTGTGATATTTTTAGATTATCATTTCTGCATAATTTAGATGGTGTCCTTTTAACCTTGTCGATAAAATAAAGGTTATGGTTTGTTTTAAAAACTAATGCAGTCTTTGAAAAACGTCTCATATAGAGGTCAAAACCTCGCAACGAAATCAATTAATATGAAACGTTTATAATTAATATGAACGGGGCATTTTAGTTGGTATCCAAGCGTTGGTCTTAAAGAACCAGAATTTTGTATTAGTGTGTCTTACCGAGTTTGTTAGGATGCAGTTGTGAGTCTGAACTTCAACTGTGTTTTTCTTTAAAAACGATTGCTTAATATTTTTTTGTTAGAAACTATATATTATTAACATGTAAATCTTATGTGATATATTAATCTCTTAACGTGTGTGATATTGTGTGATAGATGTCTACCTCTAGTACAAATTCCATCGACTCACCTAATAATAATGAAGAGTCGAATATATTTTGGAAAAATTCACAAATTCCCGAAGAGGAACCGCAAGAGGAGGAACCGGAAGAAGAAGAACCGGAAGAGGAGGAACCGGAAGAGGAGGAACCGGAAGAAGAAGAGGTTCCGGAGGAAGAAATATTGATACCTACAGTAAATCGACTAAATAAAAGAAAATCCTCAACCAACGGACCAAAGTTAAAAATGGTCAATGGTGTTTCCGCCGGGGAAGCAAAATATTGGGAAGATTACCCATTTTCCGATGAATCGGATCCCGATGAGGATTCCGATGATGTTATAGAAATTACCTCGACCCAATTTAATAAAGCAAAAGAAAATAATAAGGGAAAATGTATAAAAATAGAGAAACCTGATTCCAACCCCGATGAGCTTTATATGTATCGGCAACATCCGTATTTCCTAAAGTGTAACAATAACCCGGGAACCTCTAAACCACCAGGTTTTTCTAAACCATTGTGCAAAACGACGGCTCGTATTAGAGGAACACCATATATCCCTAGAAAAATAGGAAAACGAACCAAGTCCGAAGAAGAAGAAACCAGTGATTCAGATTAGAGGGTTGTAATCATGTTGTGTATTATATGTATTGTAGTGTGCTTGTACTTTTATGTTCTATGTAAAAATTTCTTGTATTGTTTGTTAATTATCTTTTACGAATCTAATCCTTGTCTATTTTACAGTATAAAAACAAAATGGACGTTAAGGGTAGACAACCGAATATTTTAGAAGACCTACCAGGGGATATGATTGAGGAAATCTTGTCTAGAGTCGGTCAGAATTCATCAGCACATTTAGTTATGGCGAAATTAACTTGTCAAACATTTGAAAGACTTTCCAGAAATGCCTTAGTTTATAAAAGGCTTTCCTTTGATAGGTGGGGTATATCACATTGAGGAGACTGTAAGTTACGCCATATTTTCTTTAAAGCGTTAAATGCGGGGAACCCAAATGCAATTTTACGCTACGGGTTAAGAACCTATTTTGACTCAACATATCCCAACATAGGATTTCGTGAATTAGAAAGAGCTTCTAACATGCAACATAAAGAAGCATGTTATTCTTACGGGTTAGTGATGTTCGCTTCTCACTAAAGTGAGAAAAAGAACATCGGATTACAACTATTAAATGAAACATTCCCATAAGTGACGGATTCAGTAGTTGGGGTGAGAAACAAGGTTTTTAGATTATTACGGGGCTGTTGGACATTACGAAACCCTCGTTCTTTTGACGACATTACAACATGCTGCCTAGCCAACGATCACAACGGTTATTTTCCACAAGATCAAGGATGGGAAATAATACTAGTAAAACCCGAATGCATGACTTGTTTCTGGACTTATGAATTACGTGTCTTTATTTCTTTTGCTGAACGACTTGCGTATTAGCTAGAATTTCCTTTATAGCTGCCGAGTAGCAAAGTTATTATGTGTTATATTTCATCCTATATTTATAATAGCGGTATTGTAAGTTTGTAAAATATTGTATAAAATTTGAACGCGAAATATTATTATAATCAGCTTTTTCATATAGAATTGTAGTAGTTGAATTGTATAATAGCTACTAAGTATGAACTTAACGGGTAGGTACTACCCGAATTAAAACTATAAAACGCTAATATGAAGAAAAATTTTTTATAAATGAGTTCATACTATGCTACGAAATACTATTGACTACTCTTAAAATTCTATATGATTAACTTAATTCTTTTGGGCTATTTTTGAAGGAAATGGCACCGACGACTCGTCAGAATTTGAACATGAGCGAGGAAGACTTCCGTGTTTTCCTTGCAGCAAACATTGCAGTACAGGTTGTGATGCAAAATAACAATAACTCTGGATCTAGTAGTGGAACTAATTCCGCAAGAAATCATGTAGGATGCTCCTACAAAGAATTCAATGCCTGCAAACCTTTGGAATTTGATGGAACCGAAGGACCAATTGGATTGAAACGGTGGACCGAGAAGGTCGAATCGGTGTTTGCCATAAGTAAGTGTACTGAAGAGGACAAAGTTAAGTATGCTACGCATACCTTCACAGGTACTGCGTTAATATGGTGGAACACCTATCTTGAACAGGTAGGACAAAATGCTGCTTACGCACTACCGTGGTCGGCATTCAAGCAATTGATGAACGAGCAGTACCATCCTAGAAACAAAGTCAATAAGCTCAAGGTAGAACTTAGAGAGTTACGAACACAAGGGTTCGAAATTACCACATATGAACGACAATTCACAGAGTTGTGCCTATTGTGTCCGGGAACGTTCGAAGATGAAGAAGAGAAGATCGACGCGTTTGTAAAAGGGTTACCAGTAAGGATTCAAGAAGATGTGAGTTCACACGAGCCCGCTTCCATACAGAAGGCAAGTCGAATGGTTCATAAACTCATAAATCAGATTGAGGGGAGAATTAAAGAGCAGGCGGTCGAAGAAGCCAATACGAAACAACTCGAGAGGAAGTGGGAGGAAAACGGTGACAAGAGTCACCAGTACAACAACAATAACAATTACAACCACAACCGCAACAACAATCGCAACAATAACAGCAATCCTAACAATAACTACAACAAACATCCTAACAACAGCAACAACTACAACAATCGTTTCAACAACAATAACAATCCCAACAACAACCTCAATAACAACAAACAACAAAAACAACCATGCTTCAGGTGTGCAGAGTACCATCCGAATGCGTTTTGCACAACATTTTGCACCAAGTGTAAGAGAAGTGGTCATGTCGTGGCAAAATGTGAGGTTTACGGACAAAAGAACAACAAAAATAAAGAAACAAATAATGTCAGAACAAATAATGCCGACGTAGTTTGTTATAAATGTGGAAAACCGGGCCACATTATTAGAAATTGCCCAAACCAAGGGAATACTAATGGGCAAGGCCGCAGAAGAGTTTTCAATATTAATACGGCAGAAGCGCAGGAAGACCCGGAGCTTGTTACGGGTACGTTTCTTATTGACAATACATCTGCTTATGTTTTATTTGATTCGGGTGCGGATAGAAGCTATATGAGTAGAGATTTTTGCGCTAAATTAAGTTGTCCATTGACGCCTTTGGATAATAAATTTTTACTCGAATTAGCAAACGGTAAATTAATTTCAGCAGATAATATATGTCGGGATAGAGAAATTAAACTGGGGGATGAAACGTTTAAAATTGATTTAATACCAGTCGAGTTAGGGAGTTTTGATGTAATAATTGGCATGGACTGGTTGAAAAAGGTGAGAGCAGAGGTCGTTTGTTACAAAAATGCGATTCACATTATGCGTGAAAAAGGAAAACCTTTAATGGTGTACGGAGAAAAGAACATCACAAAATTAAATCTTATTAATAGTTTGAATGTGCAAAAACTAATAAGAAAAGGTTGTTACGTCATTCTAGCACACATCGAGGAAGTTAAACCTGAAGAAAAGAACATCAGTGATGTTCCTGTCGCAAAAAGAATTTCCCGATGTATTTCCAAAAGAATTACCGGGATTACCCCCACATCGATCCGTTGAATTTCAAATATACCTTGTACCAGGAGCTACACCAATAACTCGTGCTCCATACAGACTCGCACCCAGTAAAATGAAAGAATTACAAAGTCAGTTACAGGAACTTTTAGAGCGTGGTTTCATTTGACCAAGCACATCACCGTGGGGAGCTCCTGTTTTGTTTGTCAAGAAGAAGGATGGTACATTTAGGTTGTGTATCGACTACCGAGAGTTGAACAAACTTACCATCAAGAACCGCTACCCACTACCGAGAATCGACGACTTATTTGATCAACTACAAGGCTCGTCGGTTTATTCGAAGATTGATTTACGTTCTGGGTATCATCAAATGCGGTTGAAAGAGGATGACATTCCTAAGACTGCTTTTAGGACGCGTTACAGTGATTACGAGTTTATGGTTATGCCGTTTGGATTGACTAACGCACCAGCTGTGTTCATGGATCTCATGAACTGAGTATGTGGACCATACCTTGACAAGTTTGTCATTGTTTTCATCGATGACATACTTATTTACTCAAAGAATGACCAAGAGCACGAAGAACATTTGAGAATAGTGCTAGAGTTGTTAAGGAAAGAAAAACTGTACGCTAAGTTTTCAAAGTGTGCATTTTGGTTGGAAGAAGTTCAATTCCTCAGACACATAGTGGACAAAGAAGGTATTCAGGTGGATCCACCAAAGATTGAAACCGTTGAAAAGTGGGAAACCCCGAAAACTCCGAAGCATATACACTAATTTTTAGGACTAGCTGGTTACTACAAAAGGTTCATCTAAGATTTTTCCAGAATAGCAAAACCCTTGACTGCATTAACGCATAAAGGGAGGAAGTTTGAATGGAAAGATGAACAAGAGAAAGCGTTTTAATTGTTAAAGAAAAAGTTAACTACGGCACCTATATTGTCATTACCTGAAGGGAATGATGATTTTGTAATATATTGTGACGCCTCAAAGCAAGGTCTCGATTGTGTATTAATGCAACGAACGAAGGTAATTGCTTATGCGTCTAGACAATTGAAGATTCACGAGCAGAATTATGCCACGCATGATTTGGAATTAGGCGCTGTTGTTTTTGCATTAAAGACTTGGAGGCACTACTTATATGGGGTCAAAAGTATTATATATACCGACCACAAAAGTCTTCAACACATATTTAATCAGAAATAACTGAATATGAGGCAGCGCAGGTGGATTGAATTGTTGAATGATTACGACTTTGAGATTCGTTACCACCCGAGGAAGGCAAATGTGGTAGCCGACGCCTTGAGCAGAAAGGGCAGAGAACCCATTCGGGTAAAGGCTATGAATATAATGATTCACACTAACCTTACTACTCAAATAAA
This sequence comes from Rutidosis leptorrhynchoides, assembly GCF_046630445.1. NCBI lineage: Eukaryota > Viridiplantae > Streptophyta > Magnoliopsida > Asterales > Asteraceae > Rutidosis > Rutidosis leptorrhynchoides. Next base: position 342,048,067 of record NC_092343.1, read on the forward strand.
GGTGGCGTAACAAGGAGTTTTAAAAGAGGGAAATTTAAAGGATGAAATACCCAAAGGATCGAAGAAGCATCTTAATATTCGGGAAGACGGAACCCGGTATAGGGCTGAAAGAATTTGGGTACCAAAATTTGGAGATATGAGAGAAATGGTACTTAGAGAAGCTCATAAAACCATATACTCAATACATCCTGGAACGGGGAAGATGTACAAGGATCTCAAGAAATATTTTTGGTGGCCGGGTATGAAAGCCGATGTTGCTAAATACGTAGGAGAATGTTTGACGTGTTCTAAGGTCAAAGCTGAGCATCGGAAACCATCAGGTCTACTTCAACAACCCGAAATCCCGGAATGGAAATGGGAAAACATTACCATGGATTTCATCACTAAATTGCCAAGGACTGCAAGTGGTTTTGATACTATTTGGGTAATAGTTGATCGTCTCACCAAATCAGCACACTTCCTGCCAATAAGAGAAGATGACAAGATGGAGAAGTTAGCACGACTGTATCTAAAGGAAGTCGTCTCTAGACATGGAATACCAATCTCTATTATCTCTTATAGGGATGGCAGATTTATTTCAAGATTCTGGCAGACATTACAGCAAGCATTAGGAACTCGTCTAGACATGAGTACTACCTATCATCCACAAACTGATGGGCAGAGTGAAAGGATGATACAAATGCTTGAAGACATGCTACGAGCATGTGTTATTGATTTCGGAAATAGTTGGGATCGACATCTACCGTTAGCAGAATTTTCCTACAACAACATCTACCATTCAAGCATTGAGATGGCGCCGTTTGAAGCACTTTATGGTAGAAAGTGCAGGTCTTCGATTTTTTAGAGTGTAGTGGGGGATAGACAGATTACGGGTCCGGAGATAATACAAGAAACTACTGAGAAGATCATTCAAATTCAACAACGGTTGAAAACCGCCCAAAGTCGACAAAAGAGCTACGCTGATATTAAAAGAAAAGATATAGAATTTAAAATTGGAGAGATGGTCATGCTTAAAGTTGCACCTTGGAAAGGCGTTGTTCGATTTGGTAAATGAGGGAAATTAAATCCAAGGTATATTGGACCATTCAAGATTATTGATCGTGTCCAGTAGCTTACCGACTTGAGTTACCTCAACAACTCGTGGCTGTACATAACACTTTCCACGTCTCTAATTTGAAGAAATGTTTTGCTAAAGAAGATCTCACTATTCCGTTAGACGAAATCCAAATCAACGAAATACTTCAATTCATCGAAGAACCCGTCGAAATAATGGATCGTAAGGTTAAAAGACTTAAGCAAAACAAGATACCAATTGTTAAGGTTCGATGGAATGCTCGTAGAGGACCCGAGTTCACCTGGGAACGAGAAGATCAGATGAAGAAGAAATACCCGCACTTATTTCCAGAAGATACGTCAACACTTCCAACTGCTTAAAATTTCGGGACGAAATTTATTTAACGGGTAGGTACTGTAGTGACCCGAACTTTTCCATGTTTATATATATTAAATGAAATTGAGATTTACTTGATTAAGTGTTTCCAATATGTTAAGCAATCAAACTTGTTATGACTTGATTAATTGAAATAGGTTTCATATAGACAATTGACCACCCAAGTTGACCAGCGATTCACGAACGTTAAAACTTGTAAAAACTATATGATGACATATATATGGATATATATATATAGTTAACATGATATTATGATAAGTAAGTATCTCATTAGGTATTTTAACAATGAGTTATATGCATAAAAATGAGACTTTTGAATTAAGAAACTCGAAAACGATATATATAACGATTATCGTTAAAACAACATCTTATTAATTACATATGAATCATATTAAGATATATTAATACATCATAATATCATGATAATGAAATAATTTAACATCTCATTAGATATAATAAACAATGGATTAACAACATTTATGAAGATCGTTAACTTAAAGGTTTCAAAACAACACTTACATGTAACGACTAACGATGACTTAATGACTCAGTTAAAAATGTATATACATGTAGTGTTTTAATATGTATTCATACACTTTTGAAAGACTTCAAGACACTTATCAAAGTACTTCTACGTAACAAAAATGCTTATAATTACATCCTCGTTCATTTTCATCAATAATTCTACTCGTATGCACCCGTATTCGTACTCGTACAATACCCAGCTTCTAAAGGTATGTACTATTGGTATATACACTCCAATGATCAGCTCTTAGCAGCCCATGTGAGTCACCTAACCATGTGGGAACCATCATTTATCATCTAGCATGAAATATCTCACAAAATTACAAACTAATGGAGCCTATATGGCCATCTCATATTCACGTGAAGTAGAAGCACTCTAAACACATTCACTTTGCAATTTTCTTGAATGAAATTAATCTCTCTAAAGTCTTCTTCCTTTGTTCTAAGTATTCTTCATCATCTTCAATAAAATCTAGCTCAATCTAGTTCATAAATCCATACATAAACCAAGATACAAAACAACTACTCAAGAACACACCAACAACACTTCCAAGTTTGCTAGCTTGCTATCAATCTTGCAAATCCATTTCAAGTGATCATCCAACCTCAAGAAATCTTTCTTATTTACAGTAAGATATCTCTCTAATACAAGGTAGTACTCATATTCAAACTTTGATTCAATTTCTATAACTATAACAATCTTATTTCGAGTGAAAATCTTACTTGAACTTGTTTTCGTGTCATGATTTTACTTCAAGAACTTTCAAGCCATCCAAGGATCCTTTGAATCTAGATCTATTTTTCTCATTTCCAGTAGGTTTATCCACAAAACCTGATGTAGTAATGATGTTCATAACATCATCCGATTCATATATATGAAACTATCTTATTCGAAGGTTTAAACTTGTAATCACTAGAACATAGTTTAGTTAATTCTAAACTTGTTCGCAAACAAAAGTTAATCCTTCTAACTTGAATTTTAAAATTAACTAGACACATGTTCTATATCTATATGATATGCTAACTTAATGATTTAAAACCTAAAAACACGAAAAACACCGAAAAAATGGATATACGCTTTCGTAGTAACACCGCGGGCTGTTTTGGGTTAGTTAATTAAAAAATATGATAAACTTTGATTTAAAAGTTGTTCTTCTGGGAAAATGATTTTTCTTATGAACATGAAACTATATCCAAAAATCATGGTTAAACTCAAAGTGAAAGTATGTTTTTCAAAATGGTCATCAAGACGTCGTTCTTTCGACTGAAATGACTACCTCTTATAATATTGACTTGTAACCTGTATTTCTGACTATAAACTTATAATTTTTCTATTTAGATTCATAAACTTAAGTTCAATATGAAACCATAGCAACTTGAATCACTTAAAACGGATTTAAAACGAAGAAGTTATGGGTAAAACAAGATTGGATAATTTTTTACTTGTTGTAGCTACGTGAAAATTGGTAACAAATCTATATTAATCATATCCTAGCTAACTTATATTGTATTATATGTATTCTAATTTATTATGTAATCTTGGGATACCATAGACACGTATATAAATGTTTTGACATATCATATCGACCCATGTATATATATTATTTGGAACAACCATAGACACTCTATATGCAGTAATGTTTGAGTTAGCTATACAGGGTTGAGGTTGATTCCAAAAATATATATACTTTGATTTGTGATCTAGCTTGAGACGTGTATACACTGGGTCGTGGATTGATTCAAGATAATATATATCAATTTATTTCTGTACATCTAACTGTGGACAACTAGTTGTAGGTTACTAACGAGGACAGCTGACTTAATAAACTCAAATCATTATAACGTAATAAAAAAATGTTGTAAATATATTTTGAACATACTTTGATATTTATGTACATATTTGTTATAGGTTCATGAATCGACTAGTGGCCAAGTCTTACTTTCCGACGAAGTAAAAATCTGTGAAAGTGAGTTATAGTCCCATTTTTTTTAAATCTAACATTTTTGGGATGACAATACATGCAGTTTTATAAATGTTTTACAAAATAGACATAAGTACGTGAAACTACATTCTATGGTTGAATTATTAAACTGAATATGCCCCTTTTTAGTCTGATAATCTAAGAATTAGGGAACAGACACCCTAATTGACGCGAATCCTAAAGATAGATCTATTGGGTTCAACAAACCCCATCCAAAGTACCGGATGCTTTACTACTTCGAATTTATCATGTTCGAAGGGAGTCCCGGAATGATAGGGGATATTCTATATGCATCTTATTAAAGTCAGTTACTAGGTGTTCACCATATGAATGATTTTTGTCATAACCCATCCTAAACCATAAGGACAAATATAATAACATATGATTTCATCACGAGGTATTGACCTCTATATGCGACATTTTTCAAAGGAAACTGCATTCGTTTTTACAATACAAACCATAACTTTTATTAAAATACAAGGTTTAAACAACATAATAATGATTATCGTTTAGCGATAATCTTAGCCTTACAAACCTTACATGTGATGATAACAATACGATTTCCAGCATATTTTACATTACAAATCCTCCGATATGCAGTTTATTTTTTGACACAAATATGCATACTCCAGATCTTACTTAAATTCAACATGATGCAGCGGAAGCTTTTAGTTATCACCTGAGAATAAACATGCTTAAAACGTCAACATAAAGTTGGTCAGATATAGGTTTAATGCCGGCAGCGTTATAAATATAGACCACAAGATTTCATATATAAACGTTTTAATAAAAATATTCTAAGTTGTTGAGCACTTGATAACCATACTTAACATTTAATCAACGTCGCATATTCCCTTTATTATGAAATCTAACTACACCGTACCAAGTGTAGTCACCGAAACGAAGTACTGTGCAACCGTTGAATACTGGTCGTCCAGTCCGGTTGGGGTTGTCAGGCCCGATAGATCTATCAACAGGATTCGCGTTTACAATACCGCATGTAAATAGTAGTTACCAAGTTACAGGGAAGTATGCCACTGGTACAACTCAACGTAGAATATATATTTTTAATCACTTGTGTCCATAACGTAAATCATAAAATGCATGTATTCTCATCCCGAAATATTTAGAGTTTAAAAGTGGGACTATATACTCACTTTTGCTTTGAAGATATTTAACACGACTTGGTCTCCGATAGATATTACGAACCTAACCATATATATAATATATTAACATATTTTCTTTTCAAATAATCGTTACATATATACTTATAATACTTTTAATATATATTAGTCCGTAGTTAGCAGTCCGATGTTAGTAGTCCACAATTAGTTGCTCAATAAAATAAATAAAGACCCCATCATATTCGTATTGATCAGAATTAATCTTGACCCATGGTACCATGTTGTCAAATGACGTGTTGCGTACAATCATGAGGTCTTATGATTAATCTTCTCGTGTTGTTTACGGGTGGTCCTGAAATAAATAAAATCAAATCATAAGTAAATATATATATAAAATATCATATTAATTAGCAAAGATGTGATTAGTTTAGTTTTACTCCAATTAATTTCGTAGCTAAACTAGCTTCGGATACCCAATTTTATTTTAGCCGTAGTTTCTTCAATATAACTCCGTTTTTTGTTGGTTCAACTTGCCACTTCCTTGGATCGAGTCATTATTTATGAATATGAACTGTAAATACCTTAGTTTGCATTCGAAATCACAGGTTATAGGTCAAACTTTGGTGAATCTTATGAAAGTGATCATTTTCCCTCATAAAAACAACATCTAATGATCATTTTTATAAAAATACTTATACTTTGAATTAAACCATGAAATTTTTATGTGTTAACATATTCATAAGAAATATCATTTTTCCAGAACATGAACTTCCAATTCAATGTTCAAGATGGTTTTTAATTATCCAACCCAAAACAGCCCCCGGTTGCACTCCAACGATGTAGATTCAGTTTTAAGGTGTTCTTTGTAAAATCAAGTTGTATCTTGTTAAGTTAGCATATCCTTATGATATATTATAGATCTTTAAGTGTTTTAAAAGTTAAGTTAGAAGGATCTATTTAGTTTGCGAACAAGTTTGAAATCATTCAAATTATGTTCTTGTTGTTAAAATTTTATATCACAAAATAAGATAGCTATATGAATATGAATTGAATAAGATTATGAACAAGGTTACTACCTCAAGTTACTTGGACAAAGTTACTGCAAAAGATAAGAAATAATCTTGGAATCAAAGAGTGGTGGAGTTAGATCAAAAGGTTGGAAGTAAACTTGTATACTTGGAAGGATTATTGAAGTGTTCTTGAAAGGAATTTCTTATGATGATTAAGGCTTGTTTTTGAAGCTAGATCTTCATGGTTACTTGCTGAATTGATGTAGGTTTCTTATGGCTTGTAAGTAGGTGAGTTAGAGAGTAATTTGGAAGTAAGAGTGGTGAACTAAAATGAGATGGGGGAAGCCCTTTAAAAACGTGAATGAGGGGGGGGACAAAACAAAATTTTAGTTTGTTATTTTGTATAATTAGTCATGCTTACCTCCAATTTCTAATTACCTCATATCTAGGGCAGTAATATGTTTGATTAGGATGTTGATTTGATGTGTATATACCAATAGTAAATACATATAGAAGCTGGGTATGATACGGGTACATATACCCTAGGTGTACGTGTAGAAATCTTGAGGAAACGGAACTAGAATTCAAATATAACTATCTTTTGTGAATATACTTATATTGTTTTATGTATTAAGCCTTTTAAAAGTGATTAAATACATATCTATATGATACATGTATAAGCATTACAAGTTATAAGTATTTATGTCAAAGAACGTTACGTATAGTTATCGTTTTGAAAACTTAAGTTAGTAGTTTTAAAGTATACTTATAACTTATTGTTATTAGTACACAATGAGATGTTAAACCATCCTTAGATCATGTTAAATATATATAAATACATATATATACACAAACGTATAATTATCGTATGTTATATAGTTCGTGATATCATCAGTCAAATTAGACGGTCAAACGTTGTGTAAAACCCTTTTCAAAAACACAAGACTCAACAATTTAGATTGCTTATTATGTTGGTAATGTTTAATTTATATAAATATTAATCTTACATGTATAAAACGATCGGAAAAATCTGGGTCGTTACAGTACCTACCCGTTAAATAAATTTCGTCCCGAAATTTTAAAGTTGTACCTATTTTGCATTCTCGGGAAACAAATGTGGGTACTTTTGTTTCATCTGATCTTCTCGTTCCCAAGTAAACTTGGGACCCCTTCGAGCATTCCAACGAACCTTAACGATTGGTATGTTGCTCTGCTTGAGTTGTTTAACTTCACGGTCCATGATTTCGACTGGTTCTTCTATGAATTGTAGTTTCTCGTCGACTTGGATTTCTTCTAGAAGAATGGTGAGGTCTTCCTTTGCAAGACACTTCTTAAGGTTTGAAACGTGAAACGTATTATGTACTCTGGCGAGTTGTTGTGGTAACTCGAGTCAATAAGCTACCGGTGAAAGGACCCGTTCATATACATTATAAACGATTCACAATAGTTGATTACATCGCGAGGTATTTGACCTCTATATGATAAGTTTTACAAAATTGCATTCATTTTTAAAAGACAAACTTTCTTTACATCAAAAATTGATGGCATGCATACCATTTCATATTACATCCAACTATAATTGACTTAATATTAATCTTGATGAACTCAACGACTCGAATGCAACGTCTTTCAAAGTATGTCTTGAATGACTCCAAGTAATATCCTTAAAATGAGCTAATGTACAGCGGAAGATTTCTTTAATACCTGAGAATAAACATGCTTTAAAGTGTCAACCAAAAGGTTGGTGAGTTCATTAGTTTATCATAATCCATCATTTCCGTAATAGTAATAGACCACAAGATTTCAGTTTCTATAAATATCCGTACACTCGCAAGTGTATAAAAGTATTCTATAAGTTGTAGGCACCCGGTAACAAGCCTTAACGTTCATGTTTTACCCTCTGAAGTACACCAGATCAGGTGTGTTTAAAATAACCTCGAAGTACTAAAGCATCCCATAGTCAGGATGGGGTTTGTCAGGCCCAATAGATCTATCTTTAGGATTCGCGCCTACCGTACATAGACAAGTAGTTTAATGTTACCAAGCTAAGGGTATATTTCTGGTTTAAACCCACGTAGAATTAGTTTTAGTACTTGTGCCTATTTCGTAAAACATTTATAAAAACAGCGCATGTATTCTCAGTCCCAAAAATATATATAAAAGGGAGCAAATGAAACTCACAATACTGTATTTCGTAGCAATTATGTATATGACGGCACTGAACAAGTGCAGGGTTTGTCTCGGATTCACGAACCTATATTAAGTATATATAATAAATATGTTGGTCAATATCTGTCTAACAATTTAGGTCAAGTCGTAGTGTATCACAATCCTAATGCTCGAGACCGACATGCAAAAGTCAACAAAAGTCAACTTGACCCAAAATGACTTCCAAAATCTATACATGTTTATTATATAACTTATATATAGTATTTTTATATATTTAAATATATTTATCAGATCTTATTATACTAAATAATACAAGTCATTTATTAATAAAAAAAATTTATATTAAAATTCATATATGATAAAAATATACTTTTATATATCTCAAGTAATAAAATTTATAAAATTCACTTAATATCATAAAAATATAGTGGTATGTGTTATTAATGTAATTACATTACGTGTGGTAAAAATATCTTTGTACGCATATTTATTTGATAAAATAATATTGATAATAATAATAATGATAAAAATAATAAAATGATAGTTTCAATAAAAATATTAATTTTTAGTAATAAAGATAATTTTAGTAATAACATCAACTGATAACAGTTATAATAATCGTTTTAATAATAATATTAAAATTAATGATAATTCAGTTGACCATATCTTTTAATCCGTTCATCGAAACCACACGATTTCTAAATGAAAAGTTATTAATTTTTTCTTCAGCTTTTCAACGACATGCATATCATATAACTTATCTCAGTAGCATATGTATCAAATTTGTGATTTATCATAAACTATTTAACGACGAAACTAAGCATACAAACAAGCATAATCATATATACTCGAGCACTAGTCAGGGATACACTATTAATATATAAAAGATAAGATATGAATGCTCACGTATCAATATTGTGGTTCAATATTGCAGGAAAGTACGTAGACGCAACGAAAATGATAAACGTTAGGTTGACCTCACGAGCAATACCCTCGATCAATACCCATAACCTTCATAGCTATAACCTATAATTTTCTTAGCTCTATCCCATTTGAAAACTTATTTTGAAATCGTCTGAATATAACTCCGTCGTAGTATTTTATGTATACTAATAATATCTTGAAATAATACTAAGTAAATATATATATATGTAATTCGATTGAGAGAGTTTAGAGAAATATATTTTCAAGTTTCTATGAAATAATGAAACATATTAAATTCTATTTATAATAGATTTTTGAATTATTAAAGTGAATTATTAAAGTATGAATTATTAAAGTGAATTATTAAAGTATGAATTATTAAAGTGAATTATTAAAGTATGAATTATTAAAGTGAATTATTAAAGTATGAATTATTAAAGTGAATTATTAAAGTATGAATTATTAAAGTGAATTATTAAAGTATGAATTATTAAAGTGAATTATTAAAGTTAAAGTAAAGTAAAAGTAAAGTAAAGGTAAAGTTAAAGTATAGTAAAAGTATAAAACTATGTACGTATAATACGCGTATAAAAATATATATAATATTAATTTAAATCGTTATATATATTTAATAAAATAAAATATAATTATCGTTATCTTTATCATACTGGTTAAGTAATGAGTTGTCAAAAAGAATAGATTTCTTAAATCACAGTGGACCTCATAACATAGGCCCGTAATCATATCATAATGTATCTGATAATTCAATCATTTGATATTATCTCTTAATTCTGTCGATAAATATATCGAAACAAATATGTTCATGTAAAGTATCATATATCTAATACTTTGTTAATGTTTTCAGTTAATATTATATATTATATATACATATCTATATACAAATAATTGTTCGTGAATCGTCGAACACGGTCAAAGGGTAATTGATTACATGAATGTAGTTCCAAACTTTTTGAGATTCAACATTACAAATTCTACTTATCGTTTCGGAAACATATAAAGGTTAAGTTTAAATTTGGTCAGAAATTTCCGGGTCGTCACAGTACCTACCCGTTAAAGAAATTTCGTCCCGAAATTTGATCGAGGTTGTCATGGCTAACTATAAAAATGTTTTCATGACGAATATGAGTTGATAAATAGAGTTTTATCATCATTGAGTAATATAGATAAAACAATTTGATTACGCGAAGAGTATAAGTGAAGCTATCGCAAGAGAGTGAAATGAGTAAACGTATATTCGTTTTAACCGATGATGTAGTTATGATAGATTTCCGGAATTCATGGGATTTAAAGAAAATCTTTGCAATAAGATTTGGTTCTTCGGCGATTAAGGAAATCAGGATCTTCTTTGATTAAATGCGATAATCTGTCTCGATTTCTCTGTCTGATATTTTACTATAATTCCACCCCCTTCGTTTCTTTATTTCCACAGCTCACACCTTCTAGTCTTTCTCCCCAATTCATACTTTAAAGCATTCGTTAATATGCTTCATCCAGTATTAATTCTTGATATACTCTTAACTTTCATATCTGTCATTCTTCTTTTTCATTTACCACCGGAGGAAGTTATTTTATTCTACCATTACCTTGGGGTTATTGTGTTTTTCATTCTCCCGTGTCTTTATATTGCTATACGCATTGATATACACGGTTTGTAATTTCGGGGTAGTTATCGGGCTTTACATTCTCCATTATATTTCGGAGCTTCATGCTTTCGTTTTCTCTTCCCGACCTTAAGTCAAGCGGATAATGGTCCAGAATTCGTAGATATGAATTTTTGGATGAACATAGTTAATGTTCCAAGAAGAAAACTGTAATGGTACGATCTTGATTTGGCAAATTACCAGAATATCCGAAAATATAGAGCTATCAAGATGATATGTTCTTAATATGTTTGAAAATTGGATAGAATGTAAGAGTCGTGTAAACAGTACATGATGACGGTATGTTCTGTGAATCATCACGTTCCATTAGAAACTCAGCATGACTTACTGTAATATAATCACATTGATCAAGTGTCATTATATTATACTAACTCATGCTTCAGTTCCCAACACTACTTCAAAAACATTCCTATTTTAAATTCAAATTTTTTTTTTTTAGAATTTAGAAACTAACACAGTTTCTTTTTATGTTGTAACGCAGATATTGCGAAGAGATAAAAGATTTCGGATAAGAATAGTTGTGAAAATATCTTCAGGAATATCGAAGATATTATAATAAAAGATACGATAATATGGATGATGAAGAAGATTTGTCTGTGAAGGTTTAGAATAAGAAGTAAGGTGTTTGCTAATGATTTTAGTAGACACTGAATCATTTGGATCCTTTGAAGGCAGGTTTAGTCTTTGTGATTTGTCCATAGCCTCCTTCATGGTCTGATCAATCCGTTTTCCAGTTTCAAACATTCTCTTTTTCTCAGCTTTACCACCATACTATTCTTTATCATCAAACTTTTGACTGTTAAAGTCATTTACAGTTTTTGCTGCTTCATCAGCATTTTTCCAATTTTGGAGAACTAGTT